>NW_027397066.1:44196558-44235735 GCF_003265705.2 Callorhinus ursinus | reverse complement strand
ACACACACACACACACACACACACACACACACACACACACACACACAACTTTCAAGTCTGTTGTAATCGTCAATAAACTGAAGAGAGGCCTACCCAGCCTCACTCTAAAGTTGCTTTGGGAAAACCTCCAGAGCCCAGTGTTAGATCCGGCACGGTGCCTGTAAATGGCTTCCCCTGCCCTGGTAAGACTCGCTGGACTACACATAAAAGAACCTTCCACCACCAGCCAAGTGTCTGCAGACTTCCTTTCCTGTACAGCCCGACTTGACCTGCTCAGTGTTTCTTTCTCCACTCTCTGGACCTGCGGTGCCTCTGAAAGTTCCATCTGTGGATACTTCTCTTGTAACTAAAATCAACTGCTCTCTCCCAGATCCCTCCTAGCCAGACCTTTCCGTTTCACCTTCTAAGTTGAATGCACTCTACTAATTTAATGCAGGGTAAGCTCTCTGCTCAACAAGGCTACAGTCACATTTTCCCTGCCCTCCCCCCACCACCACCAGGCCTATCCTGGCCTCCCAGATGAGACCCAGTCAATGGAAACTCAAGAGAGAAGGAAACTTGGGGTCTGTTTATCAAAAAAGGAACCAAATGGTATCCTGTTCTGCGCCTTCTCCTAAAAACCTAGTAACAATGTAGTCAATTGGGCATTACTAGTTTTTTAATCTGGATATTAAAAATTAAGTACAAATACAAGCAATAGGAAATACACTAATTCACTCTAATACTCTGCTACAAGTCATAGGCTTCTATTTAATTTTATTTTGTTATAAAAACAATAGAGCAACAACATTAAAGTTAATTCTGAAAAAGAAAGAGGGAAACCTACTCATAATTCCACAACCATAAGACACCAACTACTGATTTGGAGATATTCCTTTTTCAACTCTTTACCATATATATATTCATTTTTAGACCAGATCTTTCCATAGATTCATGCCTTTGTATATTTCTTACCCTCTTTTCATCTGACAAATTCCTACTCTCCTTTCAAAACCCAGCTCATAAATGATGACTTCCCAAAATACCCCCCAGGGAAGAGCAGCTGCCGAGCCCATCAGGCCTCACAGCATTCTGTCCCTATCTCTGCTACAGCACTACCCCACTGTGGTAGAATTCATCTGTTTTCATAACTACCCTTCAATAAATTGTATGCTCCACGTGAGTGGAGGCCTTTCCTATTCACCGTTGTATCCCAGGACCTAACACCATCGAAGTCTATGTGAAAAAAAGAAATGAAACAATTAAGACCCAGGTGTACATATAATATGAATTCAGCTTTGTTAACTTCGTGTTACACCATAAATAGTGTCAATACCCATCTCTAGCAACTGCTGGAAGAGGGGAGAATCCGTTTGCATCACAATCTCTAATAAGAGGTTACTGAAAAACTATAAAAGGACTTCCAGGAGGCTTTCTCACTGTGGTATGAAACAAGTCAAGGTATACTTTATTCCCATCACACATACACACACACACACACACACACCACATTGTCAAGAGTGTGAGAGAGGCCTCTAGCATAGTGCAGAGGACAGAACCCACCAGCATTCCTCTGTATTCAGACATTAAACCACATCCATTATGACAAATAACTCAGATGAATTATTAGAGCAGCATGGTACCGTTGAGAAAGAACCAAATTTAGATGCTAAACAAACTAAGTTCAAGTTATTAGCTCTATGATCTGATTCATCAATCAACAAAATATCCTGGCATTCTGCTGGATGCCGGAAATACATGATGGAAGACAAGAGTCCCCACTCACAGGAGGCCAGTCTGGCAGAGGAAATAGATAATAAACAGGCAATCACAACCCTGTATTGTTGGCACCATGGTAGGAAATACTGAGTGCTAAGGACACATGTTGGAGGGTCGAGGAAAGACTCCTGGAGGAAGCTAGGTGCCGAAAGATTTTAACAGAGAAAAGGGGCAGGTGTAGGAAAGTGTCTTTCTAGGCAGAGGGAATGACAAGATAAAGGCCCAGATGCATCTATATTATAGGAATCTTAATACCTAATCATCGTATAGAGCAATTTTGAAGTTCAAATTGGATACTGATACGGAAGGATGAATTTCTTTGTGAATGGTACTTATTAGTAAGATTATAAAACTGAACGGTGAATAAGAAAGGCCTCAGCTCACATGGAGCATACATTTTACTGAAGACGAGTGCCTTCACATGGTCTTCCATTTTGTTTCTGTTCTCATTTCTTCTTCTAAAAAAGACACCAGTCATATTGAATTAGGAACCCTCCTAAGGACCTCATTTTTGCTTTAATTACCTCTGTAAGGCTCTGTCTCCAAATACAGTAACATTCTGAGGCATTAGAGGTCAGGATTTCAACGTATGAATTTGAGGAGGAAGTGCTCCCCCACCAGCCATGAGCCTTTTTAGACATTTTCTCCTAACTATCCTTCCCCCATAGAATTTAAATACCTGACCCTTTAGAGGGCCACAAACCACCGTTATATCTAAGATTTTAGTCCCTCAACCTCAAAGAAAACATGTTTTGTCCCCTTGGAGGCAACATCACCCTTGCTGAGAATGCATGTTTTACTTTTTTGTTAAAACTTTTCTGAGCTTCATACATTTTTTTATAATGATTACGTTATCTTTTTTTAATCAGAAAAATAAGCAAACTATTTTTTTTAGATTTTATTTAAATTCAAGTTAGTTAACATATAGTGTATTATTAGTTTCAGGGGTAGAATTTAGTGATTCATCAGTTGCATATAACACCCAGTGCTCAGTACATCAAGCTCACTCCTTAATACCCATCACCCTGTTACTCCATTCCCCCTCCCCCTCCCCCTTCTCCCCCCAAAACCCTCAGTTTGTTCCCTATAGTTAAGAGTCCCTTACGGTTTGTCTCCCTCTCTGGTTTTATCTTATTTTTCCTTCCCTTCCCCTTTGTTTCTTAAATTCCACATATGAATGAAATCATATTGCATTTGACTTTCTCTGACTGACTGACTTATTTCACTTAGCATAATACTCTCTAGCTCCATTCACATCCACATCCTTGCAAATGGCAAGAGTTCACTCTTTTTTATGGCTATTCCACAGTATATATAAACTGTGTAATATTCCACAGTATATATAAACTGCCTCTTCTTTATCCATTCATCTGTAGATGGACGTCTGGGCTCTTTCCATAGTCTGGCTATTGTGGACATTGCTGCTATAAACATTGGGGTGCAGGTGCCCCTTCGGATCACTATGTTTGTATCCTTTCGATAAATACATAGTAGTGCAACTCCTGGGTCATAGGGTAGTCCTATTTTTAACTTTTTGAGGAATCTCCATACTGTTTTTTATTATTATTGTTATCTATTTGTTCTTCCTTCTCCCATTGGCCAGTGATCTTCTTGAAAATCTTGGTAATCTGATGCTGGCACAATAAATGTTGATGGAATGGAATTAAACTCTAGAAAAATGTTCAAGTATGGAAAACTGCTTAATAGTTATTCCTAAGTGCTGTACTGAGGGGTCACATTGTGCACTCTCCTGCCCCCACCCTACCCCTCTCAAAAGAGCCTCATCTTGGTGAAATCAAGATAAATGAACAAGGTCATTCATTGGGAAAGAAGTCACCAAAAGGCAGACCGAGAGAAGCGTGTGGTACTGGAGAAGGGCGGGCAACCCCAACACATTGGCTAATTGTGTGTTTTCAAGTTTTAGGGTTTATTTCTTTAAGAGTACTAGATAGTTGGGGCACCTGGCTGGCTCAGTAGGTAAGCTCTTGATCTCGGGGTTGTGTGCTCAAGTCCCATGTTGGGTGCAGAGATTACTTAAAAATAAAATCTTAAAAAAAAAAAGAGTATTAGATCGTTAAAATATCACTTCCACTGCCTAGCCACCAGCAGTGAAACCCTCAAAAGTATTTACTATGGCCTAAAGTTTGACTGCTTGCCAAAGAGTTACTTTAACTGCTAAGATCATAAGAGATAGAGTTGGCTCATTTTGTATACGTTTTAATTTGGGGTTATAATAAGTCACATCACTGCCATATGAAGATTCAGAAATCCAGCAAGGTGGGCTGGGGGGGGGTACCGAAGAAAAAAAAGGAGAAGAAGGAGGAAAGATAAAGACGGAGGGGGAAGTGGAGAGAGGCAGAAGGCAAAGGGAAAACAGAAGAGAGGGGAGAAAGGATCAACTGAAACGGGTCGCGTCATCAATTCAGCCAGCCAACCAGTCCATGAGTATGTATGTACAGTGAGGGCTTGGGAAAGGAGATGGCAATCTGCCTGGGACCCAATTTCTACGTGTACTGAAATTCTAGTGCTTAAAGGGAAGCATTTTTCTATTTTTTTTAAGATTTATTTATTTATTTGAGAGAGAGAGAGAGAGAGAGCGCGCGCACAAGTGTGGGGGAGGGGCAAAGAGAGAGGGAGAGAAAATCTCCAGCAGACTCCCTGATGAGCTAGGAGCCCAAGGGCTCCATCTCACAACCCTGAGACCATGACCTGAGATGAAATCAAGAGTCAGACGCTTAACTGATTGAGCCACCCAGGCGTCCCTAAAGGTAAAGATTTTTCAAACAGTAGAGCCCCTAAATGGAAGCCAATTCCTTCAGCTGGTGCTCAACTAAGGAAACAGCTAGGTAAAAAAACTGCCTGGTTTGGACCAATGAAAAATGGCACTTGATTTCCAACATTGCACCTTCCTAAGTATTTGCAAGGGTAATAATAGCACCTGTGTTTGTTTCACGCCTTTCCCACAAACTTTATCACCTAATCCAGTAAGAGACAACTCCACTGTACACAACATAAATGCCCCTTTTTGTAATGTGAGTATTAAAAGGAGAGGAGTAAGCAACATTAATCAAGACAGTATGGCTCTGACATAAGAATAAACATACAGAACATTGGAATGGAATTGACAGTCTAGAAATAAACCCTCACATTTATGGTCAACTGATTTTCAACCATGGTGTCAAGATAATTCACTGAGGAAAAGAATAATCTTTTCAACAAACGGTGCCAGACAACTGCATATCCACATGCAAAAGAATAAAGTCGAAGCCCTTCCTTATACCACACACAAAAATTAACAAGAGTGGATCGAAGACCTAAAGGTAAAAGCTAAAACTATATAGTTCCATTTTTTTAAGATTTTATTTATTTATTTGACACAGAGAGACACAGTGAGAGAGGGAACACAAGCAGGGGGAGTGGGAGAAGGAGAAGCAGGCTTCCTGTGGAGCAGGGAGCCCAATGCGGGGCTCGATCCCAGGACCCCAGCTGGGATTGTGACCTGAGCCGAAGGCAAACGCTCAACGACTATGCCACCCATGTGCCCCTAAAACTATATAGTTCTTAGAAGAAAACATAGAAACAAATCTTTCTGGTCACAATTAGGCAATGCTTTCGTAACTATGACACCAAAAACAAAAATAACAAAATAAAAAATAGAGAAATTGAAATACATCACAATTTAAAATTTTGTGCTTCAAAGGACACCATCAGGAAAATGAGAAGACAACCTACAGCATGGAAGAAAATATTTGCAAATCGTCTGTCAAAGGACTTATATCTAGAATAAAGAACTCTTACAAAATAATTTTTGAAAAACCAAACATAAAATTGCTAAAGAATCTCAATAGACATTTCTCCAAAAAAGATATACAAGTTATCAAAAGATGCTCAGCATCATTAGCCATCAGGGAAATACAAATGAAAAGCACTGAGATACCACTTCATAGCCACTAGGATGGTCATAATTAAAAAGACCAATACTAATTACCATTAACAAGGATGTAGAGAAATCAGAACCTTCATATACCACTAGGAAGAATGTAAAATGGTACAGCCACTATGGAAAGAGGTCAGGTAGTTCTTCAAAACATTAAACACGGTTAATCATATGATCCAGGAACTGACTCTCAGGAATATTCCCAAGAGACAGAAAATATATGCCTATACAAAACCTGTACACAAATGTTAACTGCATTATTATTTGTAATACCTAGACAGTGGAAACAACCCAAATATCTGCCAACTGGTAAACAGATAAATAGAATGTAGTATATGCACATGATGGAATAATATTCAGCAATAAAACAGAATGGATCACTGACTTTTGCTACAATATGGATAAACCTTGAAAATATTATGCTAAGTGAAAGAAACCAGTAGTATGAAATGTCCAGAATAGGCAAATCCAGAGACAGACAGTAAACTGGTGGTTGCCAGGGGCTGCAGGGACAGAGTAATGAGGGATGACTGACAAAGGTTTCTGTTTGGTGATGAAGATATTCTGGAATTAGATAGTGATAATAGCCACACAAGTCTGCAAACATACTGAAAACCACTGAATTGTGCTCTTTAAAAGGTGAATGTTAGGGGCACCTGGGTGGCTGTTGGTTAAGTGTCTGACTCTTGGTTTGACTCAGGTCATGATCTCAGGGTCATGACATTGAGCCCCTTGTCGGGCTCCAAGCTGGGTGTGGAACCTGCTTAAGATTCTCTTTCCCTCTGCCCCCCTCACCCCCTTCATGCACTCTCTCTCTCCCCTCCCCCCAAAATTAAAAAAAATAAGAGTGAATGTTGTGGTATGTGAATTAAATCTTTAAAAGCTGAGGTTTTTTTTTAAAGGGATAAAAGTAGAAATTACATGATGGAACATAAGCAAATTTTCTTTTCTGCTCTTGTTACCAGACATGAAGCATCACTGACATTAAAGCAAGTAAGTCTTCATTTCCATAAATCATCATTCATTACTGTCAACAACTTCAAATGAATTACCTTCAAGTTAAAAATTGTGAGGGAATACAACTGTGCTATGCTAGCAAATATAAAATATCCATTCGAGCACTCAGAGTTTAAATGAACACCTTTAAGGTACACAAGATAGAAAGCCTTAAATAAAAATAACGTATGAAAGTGAAAGTACAAACAGAAGCATAATTTATGTTTCTTATACTATGTTCCTTAGTCAGAGTTCATACTTTTTTTTTTTTAAGATTTTATTCATTTATTTGAGAGAGAGAGAGAACAAGCGGGGGAAGGAGCAAAGGCAGAGGGAGAAGCAGTCTCCCTGCTGAGCAGGGAGCCCGATGTGGGACTCAATTCAGGACTCCAGGATCATGACCCGAGCCAAAGGCAGACGCCCAACCAACTGAGCCACCCAGGTGCCCCGAGAGTTCATACTTTCTCTGGACTTAATACATCCCAATTCTGAAACTTTTATAAGAATTAAAAAAATAAATGCAACCTGCACTAAGAGTAACTGTTACAATCACATATTGAGGTAGAGGAAAACAACTTAGATCATCTATTGACAAGGTAAATTCAATTTTAGACAGAGGAGTAAAGGTAAATATGACTGATCTGTCATTATTGTTACCAAGGAACCTGTGGTATTAGTCTGCCCTTGAAGCAAGAAAGCGTCCATCTGAAAAGACTCTGGTTACTGTGGGCACATCACAGTCATCCTTATCTTCCTGCAAGGAATCAAGTTTTTCTTTTTCTGGGTTACCCTAAATTTATCCTAGTGCAAAAATTTTAGGGGAATAAGAGTCTTACCAAAAGAAGAAACCTATTTGATTCTTAGAAGCTGTCCATTCAAATAGGGCTATTACACTAACTATTTCAATTCATAATAATATTATGAAAGGCCTTACAAGGTCTTTTTACAAGGTAATAATTGATGGCAAATGGCGTACAAGCTGTGTCAGACGCAGCACACTTCTGTTTTCAGGGCATTTGCAGAGGGGTTGCCAAGCAGAAAAGACAGTTCTCATCTCCTCAAGAGCCCAAAGGTACACAAACACACACATGTACATGTACACACACGCACGCACGCACGCACACACACTGGGCTGCTTCCCTCAGGATTTACCCAGCAAGCTCTGCTCTGCAACACAGGCTGGAAATGTCTGCAGGAGAGGTATGAGGGACTAGAAGCTAAGCAGCATCCAGACAGCGTCCAGGGAATCCTGCTAGAGAATTTTGAAAACGAAGAGAGTAGGATGGCTAGGTATGTCGGGAAAGAATTCACAGGTGTTGTTAGAGCTGTGAAAATGGGCAAGGAACTGGAGAGGGAGAGAGGAAGTGGAAGTGATTGCAGGCAAAGTGGAAAGGATTGAAGGCATGGAATCAAGAGGAAAGGACATGTGCACAGAGGGGAGGGAGGTGACTGGACGCACAGAGTTGAGGGTGAGGAGAGAGTAGTGGGTGAGGAGTTGGAACAGAAATGGAGTTGTAACCAGAAAGCAGAGGGCCTTGGATGCCAAGCTAAGGACTCTTTGCTAATTTCTCCTTTCTGTGTAGATTAAGGGAGTCACTGTTGGTTCCTGAACATCTGAGTCTCAACTTCCTTATCTGCAAAATGGAAGTTTAGTATTAAAAAATAACAATTAATAATAGTTTCATAAGTTGCTTACCCATTATATGTCAAGCTGTATGCTGAGCTCATACACACATTACCACATTAATTAAGCCCCTTCTAGTCTCAACCTGCTTTAACTACTTGAAAGAGTCTATCTCTCTAATTGATTCTAATTCACCCTTTGATTGGGTACATTCTTTTGGGGTAGGAGGAGAGGGACCAAAGACACAGCTTTCCTGCTGCTCCAGCAGTATTCTGGCAACTTTCTACTCAAGCTCCGTCTTGAGCAGGATTAAGGGTCCTCCCTCTCCTTTCCTCCTCTCATGATATAAAATGTTCCCTGGTGGAAGATATCTGAGGTTAGTATAGCACAAAAGCTTCCCGAGCACCTTAAAAGTAGGAGGTCTCTAATGCAATACATCATTTTTCCCCTTGGTACTCAGAAAGGGATAAAGAGTCAGAGCTTCCCCCAAGACTTCTGCCTGAAGGACCTCACCAGCTAGTCTTCCTAAATCCTCTTCACCTGCCCAACCTCTAAACATAGAAGCACCCTGGGGTTCAGTTCTTGGACCTACTCTCTCGAGACACTTTTCCCTGGGGGGTCTCATCTATTTTCACTACTTTATTTTTCTTTTTAAGGTTTTATTTTTAAGTCATTTCCACACCTAACGTGGGTCTCGAACTCACAACCCTGAGATCAAGAGTTCATTGATCCACCGACTGAACCAACCAGGCACCCCTACTCTCATCACTTTAAATATCAGCTCTAGCCTTTCTCGTGTGGCGGCGAGAGCGGGGAGTGCGCCACGAAGGCTTCGGGAACACTGCGAGAGTACAAGGTGGTGGGGCGCTGCCTGCCCACCCCCAAATGTCGCACTCCGCCCCTGTATCGCATGCGAATCTTTGCACCTAATCACGTCGTCGCCAAATCCCGCTTCTGGTACTTTGTGTCTCAGCTGAAAAAGATGAAGAAATCTTCGGGGGAAATTGTCTTCTGTGGACAGGTGTTTGAGAAGTCCCCCTTGCGGGTGAAGAACTTTGGCATCTGGCTGCGCTATGACTCGCGTAGCGGCACCCACAACATGTACCGGGAGTACCGGGACCTGACCACTGCGGGCGCCGTCACACAGTGCTACAGAGACATGGGCGCCCGACACCGTGCCCGGGCCCACTTGATCCAGATCATGAAGGTGGAGGAGACTGCAGCCAGCAAGTGCTGCCGACCAGCTGTCAAGCAGTTCCACGACTCCAAGATCAAGTTCCCGCTGCCCCACCGGGTCCTGCGTCGCCAGCACAAGCCACGCTTCACCACCAAGAGGCCCAACACCTTCTTTTAGATGCAGAGCCTCACTGTCTCCAAGTCTGCTCAAATAAACTCTTTGGGAAAACCCCCCAAAAAATAAAAAAAAAAAAAATATATCAGCTCTATACTAAAGACTAGCAATTCTATATCTCCAGCCCAGATCTTTTCCCTGGAGTTCAAACTCATTTGTCACATTAACATCACGACATTGATGTCTAACAGGCACCTGTCTTAGTCTCCTAAGGCTGCCATAACAAATTTCCACAAACTTGGTGGTTTAAAACAACAGAAACTTATTCTCTCACAGTTCTGGAAGCCAGAAGTGTGAACTCAAGATGGCAGCTGCGCCATGCTTCCTCCAAAGGCTCCTAGGGGAGGATCCTTCTTGGCCTCTTCCAGCTTCTCACCACAGCATTCCTGGGCATGCGGCGGCACAACTCTAATCACCACCTCCATCTTCATCTGGCCTTCTCCCTTGTGTCTCTCCATGTCCTCTCCCTCCAAAACATACCCAGAACCTAACACTTCTCCATCACTATCCCTCCACTGGCCCTCCAGTACAAGCTATGAATAACCTTCTAAATGGATTCCATGAGGGTGAGGACACCCTTACTCATCTCAAGTCATGTCACTCTAATGTAAGTTATTATTATGCAGCACCTACCAAAAGCCAACACAGCACTCAAAAAAAATGTCTGTTAAAAGAACTGAGATCTTAAGGGAACTGAAATACCTGAGAAAGATTTGAAAGGCAAGAAGACTATAGTCAGAGAAGGCAGCTCCAGTCTGTAGGATTTAGAGCAAGAAGTCCATAGCATGCTGGGAGGTAGAATAAGATGTCCTACGAGTTCATAGCTCAATCCTGAATCCTGATTGCCTAAATACATTGTTTCTACCCTGTACACATTGCAGAGATATTTAGAGATGTTCAGGAAATGAGATCTGCTAAAGTCAGGGTCTGGAAGTTTCAATCCACTGGGAATGGGAAAGTCCTTATTTATTTCTTCTCTTGTTGCAAGTATGGTGGGTGCTATGGAATTTATATTAAACTATTCTTAGCTCTAAGACAGATGCTAACACATTTGTCGTGGCTGAAGGAAGGAGTCCAAAAAATACTGCAAGACTCAATAACCTGAGGCTAGGTACAGAAATGGCTCATTGTCTTATACTGAAACATTACTCAGTGCAATAAAACTCTGAAATATCCTCTGAAGAAATACTTGTTTCCTTATTACCTTTTTGAAGATATTGGCTCTCTAATCAAATACAAATACTAAATTTTGAGAAACTATTTATAAATAAGATTGCATAAAAATAAAGTCATAGGGGCGCCCAGGTGACTCTGTTGGTTAAGCGACTGATTCTTGGTTTCCACTCAGGTCGTGATCTCAGGGCCTTGAGATAGAGCCCCATGTCAGGCTCTGTGCTCAGCAGGGAGTCTTCTTCTCTCCCTCTCCCTCTGCCCCTCCCCCTGCTTGCGTTCACTCTCACTCTAAAATAAATAAATCTTAAAAAAAATTTTAAGTCATATGTATACATACACATTTATACATATAAAAATTTGGTAACTATAAAATTATTCCAGCAAAGCAGCTTTATGATGTTATTATTTCACTAACTAAAAATGAAGATTTGACTGCATCTGAGAACAATTCTTGTTCTCTTATAAAAAGACAAAATTGCCAAAAAAAATCTATACTCGTTGAATCTATTTTTGTAATACTGGCATCATGAAATTTATCTGTTTTTAAGAACTGAGATGGAACTCTGGGAGCGGAAAGAAGATGTGATTAATAGTTCCTGCTTTGATGTCAACCTATTTGTCAATGCTAACTCTATAGCAGACCACACTTGGAGTTGATCACGTACACAAAAAGTGGGTTCTTATATGCACCCATCTTATTAAAAAAAGAACTACAGAGGCTAGGCTTCCATCTTCCAGGTTCACACCGCTACAGAGAAACATCAGGAACCACGGCTATTTCTAAACTTCTTAATGACCTTCATTCTCCTTGAGAATTTGTTCTGTTTTGTTTTGGCTTTACTTACTAAAATTAAAAGACGAGGGATCATGTACTAAAAACTTATGCTATCACCTCATGCTATTTCTCCATCTATCACATTGTAAAGACAATTTCCTGAAAATCTGTGCTGCACGTTTTTTGCTCACTTACTCAGTTTCACATAATCACCACAATCTTTGCCTGACTCAAAGAGCCAGGAAGTGCACATTGGTGTTTTCTTCCCATTCTCCTAACTATGGGTTTGGGTAAAGTAGTAATGGCAATTTTCTTTAACAATGAAAACTATAAGCACACTACTGCAGCTTCAATTTATAAACAATGACAATTCAGGTCAAAAGGGAAAGTTTCTCAAGAAAGTTGGATACAGCAGTTGCAAAAAGAAGACTTAATGAAAAACATCGTGTAGATGGAACTGTGGTGCACAACCCTGTCCCCAAAAGAAATAACCAGAGGGAAAGCTTATCTGGCTACAGACTGAAACAGTAGGTAGTTTTTCTCTCACCAACATGAGCTACGGGCATACCAGGACAAATATACAATGAGCAAAATGTACAACTAACAAAGAAGAAGATATCATGGGGAAAAGGGTGAATACCACAGGCAAAATATTAGTGCTGAATCAAAGTAGATAGAGATATGGAAGAAAATGAGAAGTACTGGGGTTATTAGCAAAGTTTTGGGAAACAACATGGAGGAAAAAATACTTGCATTACCTAACTCAACTCCTGTCTATGTCAGATGGCTGGACGTAAGCAGCCCTACATTTCTCAGGATTCACTCCTGGCCTTGCCCACTGAAATCCCAGAAGAAGCACTTGTAATCTCTAAGGGAACATGAATCCAGACTGTGACTCAAAGACTTTGGTCATCTTGTCTTCTCCTGGGAGCCTTCATCAAACAGTGGCAATATTACCATCTACTTATAGAGCTTAGGTTTGTGCTTGCTGCTTGTTTTTTATATTAATCCCTTTTCACCTTAATGTATAACTGTTGTAGTTAAGAAAACACGTGAACACTATCAAGAAAGTGAAAAGACAACTCACAGAATGAAAGAAAACATCTGCAAACCATGGATCTGATATGTGATTAATATCTAGAATATATAAAGAATTCCTACAACTCAACACCAAAAAAAGCAAACAATCCAATTCAAAACTGGGCAAAGGGGAAAGGATTTTGGGAGGATGGCAGAGGAGGAAGCACGAGGAATCTGTCTCCCCACCTAGAAAACAACTCACAGTGGCAGAACCTGTCTGATGCAATTATTCTGCAACTCTGGAGTCTGTTGAAGACCTGAAACTTCCAGGGGTAAATCTGAACTAAAAAACACAGTTAATTTTGGTCAATTTTAGTTCTTAGCACAGTACCAGCTAGCTATCCTCCATCCCCAGCCAGGGAGTGGCAGGCAACTGTGTTTGCATGTGTTCCTAGAGCAGCTTGCACAACTGGGAGCTACGGTGGGCAAAAAGGACTCTCTCCTACGAATATTGGGGATCTGTGCTCTGATTGCTGACTGGTGCTTCTGACCACGTAAATGCAGACAAGGAGGCTGGCAGCCACTGTTGTTGCACCTTCCCCTAGTACTGCAAGCCTCTCCCTCTCTGGCTGAAGTGACTTCCAAGGGATTTAAAGGGCCAGTGTCTCCACCCCCTCCCCCACTTCACTTTTCACTCTTTCCCCTTCTCAAGGAGCTAGGCATTAAAGACTAAGACATTCAAAAACAACTGTGAGTTACTCCACACAATGCCAGGGCAGCAGCTCTTTCTGACCACGGGTTGTGCACCCATGCTTTAATAAAACCACCATTTTGCACCAAGAAAACAAAACAGAACAAACAAAAAAACACATACACGGGAAAAATTAGAAAATGATCACACATGCCCAGGGAAAGGCTCAGAAAAGACCTTCAGGTTAATCCTCAGCACAGACACCACCTACAACAATCAAAAAACCAAAAACAATAACAAAAAAGAGCAAACCCTAGGTAAAAGGGATAATCTGATTTCCAGAATTACCACATTATTAGATTAAAATGTCCAGTGTTCAACCAACCAACCAAACAAAAATCAGTCATACAAAGGAACAGAAAAGCATGACACATTCAAAGGAAAAAACAAATCAACAGAAACTGTCCCTGAAAAAAGACCTAATGGCAGATATATTAGACAAAGATGTTAAAGCAAGTGTCTTAAAGATGCTATAAGAACTAAAGGGAGACATGGAAAGAGTCAAGAAAATGATGTGTTAACAAAATGGAAATATTAAAGAGAGATAAAACCTAAAAAGAAGCAAAACAAATTCTGAGCTGAAAAGTACAATAACAGAAATGAAAACGTCACTAAGATGTATTCAAAGGTAGTTGTGAGGAAGCAGAAGAAAGAATCAGTGGACTTGAAGATAGGACAATGGAAATTATTGTCACTGAAAAACAGAAAAAAAGGGAGCTGAAAGGAAAAGAAACAGAGCTTAGGGATATGTGTGTGTCACCACGGAACAGATGAAAATACCCATTATGGGAGCCCCAGAAGAAAGAGACAGAAATGAGCAGAAAGAATATTTCAATAATGGCTGAAACTTCCCAAATTTGATAAAAGACATGAACATAAACACTCAAGAATTTTAATGAACTCCAAGTACTTTGAACACTCAAAGAGACCCACACCAAAACACATTATAATGAAACTTTCAAAACACAAAGGGAAAGAGAAAATCTTGAAAACAGCAAGAGAACTGAATCACTACATACAAGGGATCCTCAATAAGATAACCAGATATCTCACCAGAAACTTTGGAGGCAAGAAGACAATAGACTAATATATTCAAAGTGCTAAAAGAAAAAAACTGTCAAGTAAGAATCCTATATCTGGCAAATCTTCAAAGGTGAGGGAGAAATTAAGACATTTCCAGATTAAAAAAAGTTGAGGGAGTTTGTGACCACCAGACCTGGCTTGCAAGAAATGCTCAAAGGAGTCCTACAGGTGAAATGAAAAGACACTACACAGTAACTCAAAACTGTATGGAAAAATAAAGATCTCAATAAAAATAAATATACGAGCAATTATAAAAGCTAGTATTTTTGTAACAACAGTTTGTATCTGTATTCTTTGTTTTCCACATGATTTAAGAAACTAATACATTTAAAGAAAAAAGGTATTATTAACATGAGAGCTGCCATTACTGTAACTTTAGTATGTGATTCCCAATCTTGTTTTCTACATAGCTTAGGAGACTAATACATTTAAAAGGATTATTAGTTTATGATTTGGGGCACAAAATGTATAAAGATGTAATTTTGTGACAACAACTAAAAGGGGTGGAAACAGAGCTCTAAAAAAAATGTTTTTGGATGTTATTAAAGTTAAGCTATAAAATCATGTTAGCATGTTATAACTTTAAGAATATTAACTGT
This sequence comes from Callorhinus ursinus, assembly GCF_003265705.2. Lineage (NCBI taxonomy): Eukaryota > Metazoa > Chordata > Mammalia > Carnivora > Otariidae > Callorhinus > Callorhinus ursinus. Next base: position 44,220,668 of record NW_027397066.1, on the reverse strand, counting down.
AACCCTCATAGTAATCACAAAGAAAATAGCTATAGAAGAAATGAGAAAGGAATTTAAACATTTTAAAACCAAAAAAATTAACTTAACACAAAAGAAGACAGTAATATAGGAAATGAGGGACAAAAAAGCTATAGGACATATAGAAAACAAATAGCACAATGACGGAAGTCCCTCTTTATCAGTAATCACTTTAAATATAATTGGATTAACTCTCCTAATAAAAGACAGAGATTGGCAGAGTGGTTAAAAACATACGACCCAACTATAAGCTGTCTACGAAAGACTCGAGATCCAACAACACAAACAGGTTAAAAGTGAAAGAAAGAAGAAATATTCCATACAAAAAGTAACCAAAAGACTGCAATGGTGGCTATACTAGTATTAGACAAAACAGACTTTAAATTTAAAAATATTACAAAAGACAAAGGATATTAAACATTAATAAAAGGTTCAATACAGCAAGAAGATATAATAATTATAAACACGTATCTAATGACAGACCATCAGATTATATGAAGCAAAAACTTCACATGGGACATTTTCCAGGATAGACCATTTGCTGGGCCACAAATTAAGTCTCAATAGATTCAGAAAGATAGATATCAGGGCACCTGAGTGGCTCAGTCAGTTAAGCATCTGCCTTCAGCTCAGGTTATGATCCCAGGGTCCTGGGATCAAGTCCCACACTGGGCTCCCTGCTCTGCAGGGAGTCTACTTCTCCCTCTTCCCCTCCTCCCACTCAATCTCTTTCTTTCTCTCTCTCAAATAAATAAATAAAATCTTAAAAAAAAAAAAAAAGATGTCATACAAAGTACCTTCCCTGACCACAATGAGATGAAGTTAGAAATCAATAACAAAAAACTGGAAAATTCACAAAATTGTGGAAACTAAACACTACACTTTTTAAACAACCAATGGACCAAAGAAGAAATAACAAGAAAAATTAGAAAATACTTAAGAGATAAATGAAAATATAACACAAGACACCAAAACTTATGGGGTACAGCAAACGGTGCTAAGAAAAATTTATAGCTATAAACACTTACATTAAAAAACAAGAAAGGGTTCAAATCGACAACTTAATTTACAACTTAAGGAACTAGAAAAAGAACAAACTAAACCCAAAGCTACCAGAAGGTAGAAAAAAAAATTAGAGCAGAAATAAATGAAATGGAGAACAGAAAATTTGAAAAAAAATCAATGAAACCAAAATTTGGTTCTTTGAAAATATGAATAAAATTGACAAACTTTTAGCTAAATAAACTAAGAAAAAAAAAGACCCAAAATTACTAAAATCAGAAATGAAAGTGGAGACATTACTGATTCCACAGAAATGAAAAGGATTAAGAGAGTACTATGAACTGTATGCCAAAAAATTCAATGACCTACATAAAATGGGCAAATTCCTTAAAACACAAAACCTACTAAGATTAAATCATGAAGAAAGAGAAAATCTAAAGAGACCTAGAACAAGGAAAGAAATAGAATCAGTAATCAAAAATCTCCCAACAAAGGAGAGTCCTGGACCTGAGAGCTTCACTGGTGAATTCTGCCAAACATGTAAAGAACTAATACCAATTCTTCTCAAACTTTTCAAAAGAATTGAAGAGGAGGGAACACTTCATAACTCATTCTATGAGGCCAGCATAACCCTGATACCAAAGCCAGACAAAGACATTAAACGAAAACTACAGACTAATATCCCTTAGAATCACTGATGCAAAAATCTTCACCAAAATACTAGCAAACAGAATTCAGCAGCATATTAAAAGGATTATACACCTTGACCAAGTAGGATTTATCCCTGGATTGCAAGGATGGTTCAACATACAAAAATTTATCAATGTAATATGTCCTAACAATAAAATGAAGGAAAAATACCACATGATTATCTCAATTGATGCAGAAAAAATATCTAACAAAACTCAATATTCTTTCATGATAAAAATATTCAACAAATAGAAATAGAAGGAAACTACCTCAACTTAATAAAAGTCATATATTAAAAACCCACAGCAGGGGCGCCTGGGTGGCTCAGTCATTAAGCGTCTGCCTTTGGCTCAGGTCATGATCCCAGGGTCCTGGGATCCCTGCTCTGCAGGGAGTCTACTTCTCCCTCTCCCACTCCCCCTGCTTGTGTTCCCTCTCTCTCTGTCAAATAAATAAATATTTAAAAAAACAAAAAACCCCACAGCAGAGTTTTTTGTTTCATAGAGACAAAGACCATGAAGAGTGCTTGACAACTCCTCAGCTGGCTCCCTCCATGAAGGTGAGGGAAAGGAGGGGAGAATTCTTATGTTTTGATTTTAGAACTCTGAATTTAGAGCGATTAGCCTTTACTCAGAAAAATAAAGTGGTGTTTTTATTTCCATTAAAAAAAAAACCTCACAGCAAACATCATACTCAATTGTGAAAGACTGAAAGCCTTTCCTCTAAAACCAGGAACAGGTGAGATGTTTGCTTTCGTTACGTTTATTCAACAAAGTACTGGGAATTCTAGCCAGAGCAATTAGGCAAGAAAAGGAAATAAAAAGTAACCAAATTGGAAAGGAAGAAGTACAATTATCTCTGTTTGCAGATGATATGATCTTATATGTAGAAAACCCCAAAGACTACACACACACACACACACACACACACACACACACACACACACAAAGGTGTTAGAATACATGAATTCAGCAAAGTAGCAGAATACAAAGTCAACACACAAAAATCAGTTGTATTTCTACACACAAACAATTCACCATGCAAAAAGGAAATTACAAAAACAAATCCACTTACAATCATATCAAGAAGAATAAAATACTTAGGGGGCACCTGGGTGGCTCAGTCGGTTAAGCATCTGCCTTTGGCTCAGGTCATGATCCCAGGGTCCTGGGATGGAGCCCCGCATCAGGCTCCCTGCTCAGTGGGGAGTCTGCTTCTCCCTTTCCCCCTGCCCCTGCCTGTGCTTGCTCTCTCTCTCAATATCTCTCTCAAAAAAAATAAAATACTTAGGAAATAACTTAACCAAAGAGGTGAAAGACTTGTACAATTAAAACTACAGAACAGGGTGTCTGGCTGGCTCAGTCAGTAGAGCATATGACTCTTGATCTCATGATCATGAGTTCGAGCCCCACGTTGAGCAAAGAGATTACTTAAAATAAATAAACAAATAAAAATAAAACTACAAAATATTACTTAAAGAAATTAAGGACAACATAAATAGATGGAAACACATCACATGTTCAAGGGTTGGAAGACTTGACATTGTTAAAATGTCAATACTACCGAAAGTAATTTACAGATTCAATGCACTCCCCATTAAAATCCCAATGGTGTTTTTAGGCAGAAATTGAAAAACTCATCCTAAAATTCACATGGAATTTCTGGGGGCCAGAATAATCAAAACAATCTTGAGAAAGAAGAACAAAATTGGAGGACTCACATTTCCTAATTTCTAAACTTACTACAAAGCTACAGTAATCAAAACAGTATAGTATTGGCATAAAGACAGACCTAGAAACCAATACAATAAAACAAAAGCCCAGAAATAAACCCCTGCACATATGGTCAAATGATTTTGGCAAGGGTGCTAAGACCATTCAACGGAGGGAAAACAGTCTTTTCAACAAATGGTGCTAGGAAAACTTAATATCCACATGCAAAAGAAAGAAACTGGATCCTTACCTAACACCATATACAAAAATTAACTCAAAATGGATCAAGGACCAAATGTTTCAGGATGTAAGACCTAAAACAATAAAACTCTTAAAAGAAAACACAGGACAAAAGCTTCACAGCATTGAATCTGGCAACAATTTCAACACCAAAGGCACAGGTAACAAAAGAGAAAATAAATTGGATTTCACAAAAATCTTTAAATTTTATACATCAAAAGACAGTATTCATAGAATAAAAAAGCAACCACAGAATGGAAGAAAATATTTGCAAATCATATATTGGATGAGGGACAAATACCTAGAATATACAGAGAAATTCTAAAACTCAACAATACAAAAGCAAACAACCTAAATAAAAAGCAGACAAAGGACTTGGATAGACATTTCTCCAAAGAAGATATAGGAATGGCCCATGAGCACATGAAAAGATGCTCAACATCACTAATCATTAGAGAAATGCAAATCAAAACCACAATTAGATATCACCTCACACCCATCAGGATGGCTATTATCAAAAAACAAACAAAAAACAAACAACCCCCCCGCCCAAAAAGACAAGTGTTGGCAAGGATGTGGAGAAATTGGAACCCTGTGCACTGCTGGTAGAATGTAAAACAGTATAGCCACTGTAGAAAACAATATGGTGGTTCCTCGAAAAATAAAGAATGGAATTACCGTCTGATCCAGCAATTCCACTTCGAGGTCTACACCCAAAAGAACTAAAAACAGGGTCTTGAAGAGATATTTGTACACCCATGTACACAGCAGCCTTATTTACAATAGCTAAAATATGGAAGCAACCCAAGCATTGACTGACAGATGAATGTATAAACAAAATGTGGTATATACATTCAATGTAATAGTTACTCCCCTTTTTTTTTTTAAGATTTTATTTATTTATTTGACAGAGAGAGATAGTGAGAGGGAACACAAGCAGGGGGTGTGGGAGAGGGAGAAGCAGGCTTCCCGCTGAGCAGGGAGCCAGACGCAGGGCTCGATCCCAGGACGCTGGGATCATGACCTGAGCCGAAGGCAGACGCTTAACCGACTGAGCCACCCAGGCGCCCCTCCCCTGCTTTTCAAAAGTTTATGATATGCCACTTTGCTTTTACCAAAGACTCACATCAATGCCTGTTTTCACTAACTGAAAGAAATCTGAGAAGGATTTTTTATTTTACCAAAAAAAGGCAAAAAGTAAAGATAGCGTTCAGCACTTGTTGTGCAGCGAGCCATTACAGAGGCAGTGCACAGCCCGAGCAGCGACAGTGGTGCTGCCAAGCTCCTTCCCCGGGCACTACACTCAGCCTCTCGGCATCAAACCTCCATAGATTTGAGCTGAGCCTGCGAGCATCCATGTTTATCGTGATTTATTGCGTGCATCCGTCAGCAAGAGGTATCATAGGTAACAGTAAAACCTAGGAGGTTATTTTTGGGGTCTGGGAATGCTCAAAATATTTTTCATGTAAATTAATCGTAATTGCCTCTTCATTTTATGCCATTTCAGCTTACAAAGGATTTCATAGGAATACTCTACTTTCGGACAGCAGGAGAAACCTATATTACTATTATAACAAGTAATAACAAGTGAGGATGTGGAGAAATCAGAACCCTTGTGCAATTGCTGGTAGGATTTTAAAATGGTCTGGTCATTATAGAAAACAGTATGGCAGGTCCTCAAAAAGTTAAACATAAAATTACCCTATGATTCCAGCAATTTTACTCCTAGGTATATATCCAGAAGAATAGAAAGCAACAACTCAAAAAGATACACAACAATGTCCATAGCAGTATTATTCACAACCCAAATGTCTATCAACAGACGAATTTTTTAAGATGTGTTTATAGATATATATGATGTAATTTTATTCAGCCATAAAAAGGAATAAAGGTCTGATACATGCTACAACATGGGTAAATCTTTAAAATATTATACTAAGTAAAGTGAATCAGCCACAAAAGGACAAATATTCTGTGATTCCATGAATATGAAGTACCTAGGATAGGCAAAATCATAGAGACAAAGTAGAATAGGGGTTACCAGGGGATGGGGGAATGAGGGATTACTGTTAAACAGGCCACAAAGTTTCTGTTTGGGATAATGAAAAAGTTCTGGAATTAAACAGTGGAGACGGTTGTATGACATTCTAAGTGTACTTAATACCAATGAACTATATACTTAAACTGGTTAAAATGGTGGGGCCCCTGGGTGGCTCAGTCGGTTAAGCATCTGACTCTTGATTTCAGCTCAGGTCATGATCTTGGGGTTGTAAGGTCGGTCACCCCATGTTAGGATCTGCACTCGGCGGGGAGTCTGCTTCTCTCCCTCTCCCTCTGTACTTCCCCCTGCTCACACACAGTGCACGCACTCTTTCCTTCTCTTTCTCTAAATAAATAAATAAATCTTTTTAAAAAAAAGTTTAAAATGGTAAATTTTATGTTATATATATTTTGCCACAATAAATATATTTTTAAACATGTGAGGAGAAAAAACAAAAATATTGGAAATTCAAACATAATAATCACATATTAACATGACCTGTTAGTACTATGTCCAAACAGAATTCCCCTTTCTCTCTCCTTCCTCCCCTTCTTTCCTTCCTTCTTTCCTTTCTTCCTTAGGTCTTTCCTTCCTTCTCGCCTCTATACCAAACAGCTAAACATTCTGAGGAAGATAGATGCACGAGGGAATTTTAATTAGACTTTAATTTTAAAAAGATAAATCATATTACAACAGGGACCGGCAGAATGAGGAAATCTAGAGCAGGGATTATAAACAACCAGCAGGCAGAACCAAAGACCCAAAAGGTACTTCTATAAAAGGGAAAATGAAGAAAGAACAAAAATACATGTGCAAGCCCCAAATTATAAATCACTCAGTTCTATAACAACTGCTTGTAACTATCTTAAAGGATAAGATGAGTTAAATAATTCAGCCAGGGTCAGTTCTACTGGCTGTGAAGTACTGAGGAAGAAACAAAGCCACATAGCCTGGATTCCAGGCCAGCAGAGGTCAGGGATCACATCTTACACCATCTCGAAAAGTACAGCCTACCACCCTAGCTTCCCAACACTGCAGACATCATTTGTGGGAAATCAATTTAAAACCCTTAACAGTCCTCAATAAAGAGTAAGTCCAGATTTCCCAACCTAATATCTCATATAAAGAACAAGGCAGTTTTATGCATACTCTTCTGCTGATAACTGCTCAACTATTTCACATCTCCAAGGAAAAGGTTATGGGCCAAAGAAAAATGTTTGCATTCTTCAGCCTTTCACTTGATTTGACAAGGATCATTGATCTATACATCAAACTTGGAAGATGTCAAGATAGACCTAACTTATTAATGATTCTTAAAAAAAAATCATAATGCCACTCTTACGATTATAACTGGCAGAAATGGTCTCCTAAGATGCGTTCCAGCTCTAATTAAAACAGGGCTGTCCCAGAGCTCCCAGTTAATTTTAATTTATATTAAAATAACTCAGAAGAGCTATTCAGTATATTGAACAACCTCCTCAAATCCAGTTGGTTAAATGTTAGCATCTTCCCTTTCCATAAGTCGCAAGGTTTGAGATAGATCATGTGCGGAGGGAGAGAGGGGGCATCCAAATTACCAACACAAGTGGCCTTTTTTCAGGACACCAAAGAAACTGCTTTCTAAAATGAGATTATGCTGTACTTAGTCAAGCTATTTAAAAGATGGAGTGCTAAAAAGATCCTGCCCATCAATAACCATATTGGTGGAATTAATCGAAACTGTAAGAACATCTATCTGGAAACTGATTTTAATCAATGTTGAAGAGACTGAACTACCACAGCTTTTCACTTAATTATACCTATGATCTGAAAGCTGGAAGAGATTCCAAATATTCCCACAGCTCTTCTACTTCAAAGTGCTCTGGGCTACTCTATCCAGAAACAGTGCCACGTTTCACTCCACTCACTCAGCTTTACTTTAAAGTACTTAGGACATTATATTATATACTTACATGTTTACTATTTACTGTCCCTCTCCCACTGGAATATCGCCTCCATCGCAAAGGGCCCTGTGTGTCTGCTCTTGTATCCAAGCACCAAACAATAGCCCTTGGCACAGACCAAGCCCTTGGTAACTACTGTATCTGTTTACTGACTGACTGGATAATTCTTGCCCCATACCCTTTGATTTTATACATGAGATTACCTGAGGCCCAGAGGAGTAAAGTGACTTGCGCAAGGTCACCAGGCAAATTAGAGGGAAACCTGCCCTTAGAATCAGGCCTCTGAAATCCCAGTCATCCTTCCAAAGTCAATGCGATCATGCCACTGGCTGCTTAGGATAGCTCTCCATTGCCTTAAAAAATGTCAACACTCCTTACCTTTTTCAAATCTCTCCAAATTTTGCCTGACCCACTTTTCTAGTCCGGCCTCTACCACTCCCTTCCACGCCAGATGTTCCTGCCACCTCAATATACCATGGCTTTCGTGCTTACTTTCCACCCCCTCTCCATCTGTCAAAATTCTCCCCATCCTTCAAGACCCAGCTCAAATATCACTTCCTCTGTAAGCGACCTCCTTATCTTTCTTTATTCAATCCTTCTTCACCAGAATAATCATTCCTTCTGAGTTGCCATAGCATTTTGATGCATCCTAGCACACTTTAAAGTCAGCCTTGTGTTTCTTCTTCACTAGACTGTGAGTCCTTCCTTTTCCTATTCACTAGCCACTCCACACTGCCTGATACAAACAGCTGGATCAGGGGGAAAGGGAGAGAATTCAGGGGAGGTGTTCTACCCCTTCCACGCTCAATGACTCCCGATGCAACAACAGCCTCCCAGCATCCCAACTGGCTGCCCCAATGACAAAGGAAAAAACTTATTGTTAAAAACAAGAGGTAACATTAAACATGACAGTACATGAAATCAGATAGTGAAATGCAGACCATAAATTAAATGCATTCATTCTGCAACAATGTAAAAATGCTACATTCTTAAATTAGACTGAGACAAAGTTATTAGTATTTTTGCATTCAAGTACTCTGCACTCCCCCAACCTTTGCTCTTCTCATGCTTTACCCATGGTACCCAGCACATGGCGTGTACTCAATACATGTCTGGTGCTATAAGATAAAGTGGGTTTCCAATGACTCAGGCCGGATGGGATGTGGATGGTCATGGTACTTGTGAAAATTAATAAAAGGATACGTCATTTAGAATGAAGTCTCGAGACCAGCAGGGGGAGCTCTCACACCCAGCACCCCAGCTCAATTTCAGGCCCAAGGGCAAGTGGCACATTGCAGGTGGATACCACTTTTACAATCCCAGCAGCCCAGACAATGAGAGGCAGTCACAGTTCAGCCAATGAGAAGCCCCTCCCAACTCCCCCCTTTCCTCTATAAAAAAGCAGTCCACTGCTTTGTTCTCCAGTCTTGTGTATAGTTCTGCCATAGCTTCCATGTCCCAAATTGCATTCTCTGCTATTCCCAAATAAGCAAACCTTTGCTGATAAAATAACTGGCAGTTTTATTTTTAAGGTTAACAACCTTGGGCACCTGGATGGCTCAGGTGGTTAAGCGACTGCCTTCCACTCAGGTCATGATCCTGGAGTCCCAAGATCGAGTCCCGCACTGGGCTCCCTGTTCAAGAGGGAGTCTGCTTCTCCCTTTGGCCCTCCCCCTCTCATGCTCTCTCTCTTTCTCATTGTCTCTCAAATAAATAAATAAAATCTTAAAAAAAAAAAAAAAAGGTTAACATCCTTTTCCTTAAGCTTCATACCACAGGGCACTGTTACATATTCTGGCCTACTCAAAGGTAACCATTAAGAAATTGCTATCTTGTTTTGTTTCTCTATATCCAGGATCAACCAGGTTTTTGTAACAGACAAAAAGCATAGAAAAATGGTCATCGGGAAATCTTTTTATAAGCCAATCTTCTGGAAGTAATCACGTATCTTCTTTCAACCTCCACACCACCCCTACTTAAAAAAGACAAATTCCTGGGGCGCCTGGGTGGCTCAGTTAAGCATCTGCTTTGGCTCAGGTCATGATCCCAGGGTCCTGGGATCAAGGCCCATGTCAGGCTGCCTGCTCACGGGGAGCCTGCTTCTCCCTCTGCCTCTCCCGTTCTCCCTTTGCCTCTCCCCCCTGCTCATGCTGTCTCTCTCTCTCAAATAAATAAAATCTTAAAAAAAAAGATAAATTCCTGCACATTTTTATCTAGTATGGATGATGAGATTAATTGAAGTGTCAGAGGTTGCCTGACAAAGTCACTGTTCACTAGCTGTCATTAAGTCACTGATAACAAACTGATGGTGTCTTAGAACTGTGTGGGCCAGAAAGACTAGATCTAAAGGTGCATAAAGTGAACATCTTTTAGATGTTAACTTGAGCTGCCTGTGCTATTTGAGAAAGCAAAAATCTCAATCAGAAATAATAAGGACAACAAATTCGGTCCTAAGGTTTTCTCCCTTTTTATCATTGCCAATTAAAGACGATAATGTTCACAAAACTGACAGAAAACCCACATTCTGGGGCCATAGCTTTGTACCAGCCAACTCTGGCTAGTTCTTCCTCAACTGGCACATCAGGAGCATTCATGGTTAAGAAAGAATAACTAACAGCTCATAGCTCTTTCTTCAGAATATAGGCTAAGTAAGCAATGTCTCTTCACTTTAGCTCTTTTCCTTCCAAAAGGGGTACAGCCTGAAAATCTTGCTGCTTTGTCCATCAAGGTTCATTCAAAACCATCTGAAATTTTTGTAATAATACATATTAAAGTACCTCTTTAATGAGCACCATCTTATTTATCCAAGTTACAGCTGTTAATGTCTAATATCTTAATGCGTTTTTCTCAGAAGTAAAGCTATAAGACCTCTGACCTACATAGGAAGCTAAAACTTAGTCTAAACATCAACATTATAAACAAACTTTCCCTCCTATATATGAGCGTGCACGCACACACACACAAATTGGCATAACACCTAATGTACAGTGACTTAAGCACAGATCTTGCAACTTAATGATAATTGCCATGCACTAAATGGTCCTCTAATGGTTTAGAGAGTTCCATCTTCCAGAGCACCTAACCTATTAGCAAGAAGAGATTACAGGCAATGGAAAGAACTCAGCTCAGTTACTTAACCTCTGAACCTTAGCCTTCTCATCTGTAAAATGAGGGGCTGGTTTAGAACAGTGCTGCCCAGTAGAATGCAAGCCACAAATGTGAGCTGCATATGCAGTTTTAAATTTTCTAGTAGGCACATTTAAAAAAGTAAAAAGAAACAGGTAAAATTAATTTTAGTAATGTTTTATTCAACCTAACATAGCTAAAATATTATTTCAACATATAGTCTATTTTGAAATTATTAATAAGGTACTGCACATTCTTTTTTCATACCAAGTATTTGAAATCTACACCACGTCTCCCTTTGGACAAGCCACATTTCAAATACTCAGCAGCCACATGGACCATATGAGACAGCACAAATCTACATGATCTTTGGTATTTTTCTTGTCACTGGAGGTAATTTCAATAAAGCGAAGAAGAGATACGTACATCATAGGAGACTCAGAAAAACTGTAAGTGTTCCCCTGTTAAATTCAGTGAAGTTGGATCTGTAAACAACAGAGTAGGTGGTTTGATCTACTACTTGCAGACTCACCCTCTTCTCGCTACCACAGCCGTTATCCTATAAACCAAAGGGAGATTAAGAACATTCAGGAAAAGTGTACAACTGCTTAATGAATGAGACTCTTAGAAAATCCTAACTAGGAAAAAACAACTGTTAAAATGAGACTTCAACAGAAATGACAAAGAAAAATAACTGACAACATGTTATCTTCCACATATTAAGATAATGCTATGAAACCAATTTGCACATGCTTTTGGGATTGCTTCTCTAATTACTCAACATCCACTGTTCTAGAGAGAGTCATGCTGCTCCTCTCACACTGTTTTGTTTATTAGTCCCTTTGTGATCAATGATCTGCCTTCGCCAGATGGTTAGTCTGGGTTAAGAGTACAATATGAGATCAGAGAACAAAGCAAAGCTAACTGGCCTTCCTAAGAATTGAACCTGTGACCCTGACCTCATTAACTCTAGAAAACAGTTAACCCATCACAAACATGCCTGGGCAGCTGCATCACTAAGAGTGCCAAGAAAGTCCACTGCGTCTGTCACAACAATGCTCTGGTAGAGAAAAAGTCACTCTATATTTATTAAGAACTTTTCAAAATGAAGAAAATCCTGCATGCATCATTGAAGCAGTCTGGAATTCACCAGCAGCGTCTTCTCTGCTGGATCAGTCACAAGCTTCCCTAAGAACATCAGCTGTCGCGCCCATCTAAGACCACAAATGGCTTTGTCAAGGGCGTTCAGTGTACTGATGTTTCCTTTTCCAAAACAGTGATCGTAGGACCATGGCCTTTCCTGTCTATGTCTGTGTGAGGAAACCACTGGTTAACAGTTATAAACCATGGGTTAACAAGAATTTTCACAAATTACATATTGAATCCAGCTTATCTCAGATTTAAATAATAACTGAATTTCTCTATTGCATCCCCCCCACTGCCTGTTCCCCTTTTTCCCCCTTAGTGCCAGCCAGTCCCTCACCAGGGAGGCCAGTGGGCATTTGGGTGGATTGTTCTTGCCTTCCCTGGTAAGAGCCCGACACCTTTTTAGTAAATTGTCATTCCTTTCTTGTTACTGGGAATAATTCCTCTTAGCAGCTGCTACCTGTTTTACATCCTAACAACCTGTCTCTAATTAGCTGAGTACCTACTTCTGATTTAAATATCTCCCAGAGTGTTTCAGGGATGCAGTTTTTGTATCTTTTCCTCAAACACTTAATATTTACTATAGTACAAGTTTTAGAAGCAAGTTTATTGAAATTTCCTCTTAAGCCTTAAAGTACGCTTTTGAAAAATTCTACAAATTCCTGAAAGAGCTGGTGAAGATTTTAAAATCTGATTGAATATATTTCTGCTTTTCGTTTTCACATTTCAAATGGAATCACCTTTTCACATGCAAACTTATTACAATATAAAGGCTATTACACATGGTTGGGCTGTTTGGCTTCTTAAATGTTTCTCATAACATGTAACTATAAGATATTCAACATCTTTTAAAGGTTTTTACTGTTTTTTAATTTCCACAAAGCTACTTAAGAATTTTTTTAATGTATGGATTAAGAGTTTATAATCTTGCATTTCTCATATAGCTGTAGAAATCACACATATATGTAAGTCTAATATATGCATATGGATCTGCCTCAAAGCCACTAGCATAAACATCTAAATTGAGTGGACTCTTATCTCTAAGAATTTTCACATTGACAGTAAGAGTACTATCATTTTGTTATACATCTAAAACTAAAACATTGTATGTCAATTATACTTCAATTAAAAAAATAGTACAAAATGTAATGGTAACCAAGTTTAGTATCAAATTACAACAACAATTCCATGGCTGGAATGTTTCTTGATGCTCTCAGAAACTATACCAATTCACTAAGGGTCAAGTGTTAGACAAAAGGAATGTTAATAAATTAAGCATAAGATGTAAGCTTACTAAATCTGTATGCATTTCACTAGTAGCAAAACAATTTTTTGAGGGCTAACCTAAGGATGAAATCGATATCCAAAAATAAATAAAGCAATATATTCACTTTTATCTAATCTTAACAGAAAATGAAGACTAATGAACAGAAACATACGGATTTTCAAACCAAATAAACCATGAAACCATGAAACTTCTTTGTCTAATATATCATCATGCTCTACACAAACTCTGATTTTAAAATTATCAAATTTGAAAAGACTCACCTTAATTCAACAAATAAACTGTTTAAACATAGAGTTAGAAGTTAAAAGCTCCATGCACAGAGACACTATAATGCAAAAAAGCAGGAGCATATTTCTATACTTTAAGGTATAGAAGATATTTAAGCAGCTGGTAATCATCTCATTATTATACTCCTACATATCCACAGCAATAGGCAAACCAGACACTACAAGAGTCTGAATCTATAAGATGCAAGTGTGAAAGAAACAGTGAAATCTGCTTTTCCACTATCATTTAAAATCACCTATTTGTAAATTCTAAGTACCATTTTTAAAATATATTCCCTTACAACATGCTTTAATTCTTCCCGACAATAGTTTTAAAAGAGGAAAGTTCCAAGAACCAAAAAATTAAAATTGAAATACTGCTAAAAATTAAGAAACACTTGCAAAGAACTGAAATAAAAAAATTTTAATAGGGCAGTTAGTTGTGCTTCCTTATAAGTACTTTACAAAATAAATACTTTTACTGCCCAGTGAGTTTGAGACAAATCAATATACTATAAAATACTCTTCGTGGCTCTTAAGTCTTCATTTTGTGCCTTAACAAATGCTGACATTCATTCGTAATGAAGTCTTTTTATAGTTACACAGCTATTTCATGTCTCTTTTGAAGACATATTAAACCTTTGGGTGCTCAATAAAACTGACCAATTAATTGACTCTATCGTAAAAACCTGAGAAGCTATTCCCAAATATTTACATCAAAGAATAGCCAAAGTCAAAATGAGTTACTAGTCTACCCAATATATTTTCTTACTTTACTAAGCTGAAAATTTTCCTCAAATGGGTCCTTTCAAAGGAAACTACAAAAGATGTACCACAAGGGGTAAATTCTTAATACTGCCATTCAAATTTACATAAAAAGAATGATAGATCTACAGCAATCACTGTGACAGAATATCGGAACAGGGTAAGACAGCAGAGAACTCTGCGGTCAAACAGGATCAGTATGAGTTCTTGCTTCATCTCTACTAACTTTATGACCATGGGCAAGTTAATAAAACCTCTCTGAGTCTTAATCTCAATTATCAAATGGAAACACAGGGCCAAATTACAGGCTGTTGTGAGCCCTAAATTAGATAACATATATAAATAGACTGCTTAGCACAGTACCTAGATCATGATACCCAATAAATGACTGTAATTACTACGAAATTTTTAAGAATCTATTTTCAGTTTAATATTCATTCCAAATGTAGATGATTAAAAGGAAAAATGTAAAGATTCAATAAAAGATTTTTCTTTCATTTAGCCCGATCATCCTTTACATGAACGATTTTCAAACTTCAGGTCCTACCCATTAATGGAATCTGAAATCATTCAGTGGTTCTTTTTTTTTTTTTTTTAAGATTTTATTTATTTGACAGAGAGAGACACAGCAAGAGAGGGGACACAAGCAGGGGGAGTAGAAGAGGGAGAAGCAGGCTTCCTGCTGAGCAGAGAACCCGATGTGGGGCTTGATCCCATGACCCCGGGATCATGACCTGAGCCGAAGGCAGATGCTTAACGACTGAGCCACCCAGGCGCCCCTCATTCAGTGGTTCTTAACCAGCATTTTTAAATAAGATAGAATAAAAATATAAGAATGAATTGTACATAGGAAGTTTAAGCTTGATTCATGAATTTCTTTTAAACATATTTGTAATGTGTTTGTATACTGGATGGCAACATAAAATTCACCTTTTACTGTTCCAAAAAAAAAAAAATTAAAAGCCACTGCTTTAAGGGTACCTGGGTGGCTTAGTCAGTTGAACATGAGACTCTTGGTTTCAGCTGGGGCATGATCTCGGGGTCATGAGATGGAGCCCTGTCTGGGGCTCCCCGCTTGGCAAGAAGTCTGCTTGAGATTCTTTCCCCCTCCTTCTCTTTCCCTCTCTGCTCCTCCCCTGACCCCTCACATGCACTCTCTCTCTCTAAAATAAACAAATAAAATCTTTTTTTAAATAAATAAATAAAAGCCACTGCTTTACATTATAATAATGGGAATAAAAATAATTAGTTGACACTGAATGCTTTGTTTGTGCTATGCACATACATGATTTCATTTGCTCCTTCCCCAGACCCTATAAGATAGGTACTATGACTTCCACCATTTTACAGATGAGGAAACTGAGACTTAGAGATATTTAGTCACTTACCAAAGATGCAGTGCTAGCAACTTGTTAATCCAGGGTTCAAATTTAGTCACCTGACTCTAGAACTTACACATTTAACCATTTCAGTAATTACTAGGTTGTAAAATATAAGTTTTCCTTATATAAAAGTTATTCAAAAGTTTGACATTTTCATGAAGCCTAATTTGAGACTGATTTTCTGGAGTACACTGTATCCTGAAAAAGGCAGTGCGGTTCATAGGTGAAAACACTAGGCATGAGATCCAGCTTCTGTCCCTGGTATTGCTGCTTCAGTGGCAGGGAGTTGGCAAGTCATTTAATCTCACTGTGTCTGGATTTCCTCACCTACAAAACAGGAGTGATAATATCTGGCCTGCCTTCCCATAGGCCATTGTGAGAAAGTACATGTACATATAACAAGTGAAATGCTTCAGCGTGCTACGCAGTTATCTGAGATGATCATTAATACCACCCAAGAGGCCCCACTCTTCATAGAAACATACATCAAAAAAGATCAAAAAAGGAAGGTCACCAGGCTTTTATAAACTATATGTGGAAACATTGTGCACAATTTTGACACAGAGGCCTTCAGTAATTGTTCATTAAACTAAAAGAAGCAAATCAATTCAATCTGCATGCATGTTTTATCCATTTTTGTTTTATTTTTCATTAATTCATTCTTTCCGTAACTATATTGAACACCTACTATAAGCCACGTTAGAAATGTGGACTACAAAAAAAGACTATAAACTGTCCCTTGCCCTGGAGAATTTCATATTAATTTCAATTAATTTTTGTAAAATACTTCTTTATCCAGCAATAATAGCTTACATTTATTATAGTGTGTTATAGTTTAGAAAAAACTACACGGTAGCTTTTGTTTCCTGCACCAAATGCCTAAGTATGTCAAGTCAGTATTACTATTTTCTTGACTCCAAATTTAGTGCTAAGTACTAAATCTTTTTTTTTTTTTTTTTAAGATTTTATCCATTTGTTTGACAGAGAGAGAAACACAGCAAGAAAGGGAACACAAGCAGGGGCAGAGGGAGAGGGAGAAGCAGGCTTCCCGCAGAGCAGGGAGCCAGATGCGGGGCTTGATCCCAGGACCCTGGGATCATGACCTGAGCCAAAAGCAGACACTTAACGACTGAGCCACCCTGGCGCCCCAGTGCTAAATCTTTAGAGTGAAAGTTTCTCAGTGTCAGAGGTGACTGTAAAAATAAGGTTTTGAAGAAAATACATTTTAATACTGGAAAGGGGCAATCTAGTAGCATGTTTTTTTTCCCTTCACATTTCTGAGTTGAAGCAATCTATAGTGCAGCCATATCACCTACATAAGATGCATTTTTCTTTTAAAAACCTGCCTTTAAAATTTCTTTTCTTACAGGCAACTTTCTGTTGAACATATTGAACTAGGATTCAGTTTTCTCACAGAATAAAGAAGGCAGTAGTGAAGGTGTATTTCCCTTGTTGACATTTTTAAAATAACTCAAAATTGATTGTATTCAGATTCCCGAGTCACATACAATACCAAATAATTGTTAGCCATTTTATATATAATTCAACAACTAAGATAGGTGATTTTTACAGGTGAACATCGATTTACTGACAACTTAATGAATTGAAATTTGCTACAAGATATATACTAAGAACCGTTTACTAAAATTGCCTTATCCTTTGTATTCTAACCACTCCCTCTCCATCACCACCACCCCCAACATTCTCACACTCCCTCACCTACACCAGATCAGTTTCCGGGCCATTATTCGTAAAGCCATATTAAAATTTCACAACACATGGTCGTAGTTACTAGGTTCCCCCCCCGCCCCCCTCCACCTACTGAGTCAACATGTCTTTATATATACATTCTTTCTTAAAAATCTAGAATTCAGAAAATATCACGATGCCTCTTTTCTGAGAACAAACATAAAATGTAAAGGTCTGCCCTTCTGTTTACTGATAACCATGAATAAAAGCCATACCCCCACCTACTGTATCCGTAGGGTTGGGAGGTCCAATCTCACCACTACAGACCTCTGCAAGAAATGACGGTTACAGGACCAGGAAAACCATCGCAAGAACGCCTGGGAGAAGATAAGGAAAACACATTCTACACCACTGGCAGTGTGCAGTCTCCCGGCTCCAGCCCTTGGTAAACAGGGAGAACCTTTGTCTTGCCTCAGCCATCAAACTGGTGGCTCATCAGAATTGGGGCAACAAGAGTTTGTGCGAAATGGCTTGGCAGAGGTTAAACAAAGCAATGCAGCTCCGGCGTGGGGAGAGGGCTGAGCACGGTCGGCGTCTGAGATCCCAGACGGCGAGGTTTCGCTCTACCCTCGCCGCAGCAGGGACCCGACCCCGGGACCCCGGGACAGGATGCCGCTGCGCGGGAAGGAGAAAGGGAATTAGAAGGTCCCACGCTCTCGGCAAGTTCCCGGGGCGCAGCCCGTCCGCAGGTTCCCTCGCGTGAGATCCAAAGCGGCGCACACCCAGCGCCGGTTCCTCGGGGAAGGTTCCTGCCGTGCCCGCGGGGACACCGCCCCAAAGTCCCCGGGGCGGCCACATCGAGCCCACGTCCCCAGGGCAAGGGCAAGGTCGGGAATCCCGGGGC
The DNA here is from genome assembly GCF_003265705.2 of Callorhinus ursinus. Lineage (NCBI taxonomy): Eukaryota > Metazoa > Chordata > Mammalia > Carnivora > Otariidae > Callorhinus > Callorhinus ursinus. Next base: position 44,202,456 of record NW_027397066.1, on the reverse strand, counting down.
GTCGCGGGGGCGCAGACTGGGGGGTCGCGAGTGCAGGGGAGAAGCCCGCCCGCTCCCCCCATTGTCTGGCTCCGGCCGCGGGCCGACAGGGCGCTCACCTGAGTCTCCGCCTGGTGCCGTGGCTGGCAGAGCGACTGGACGGCGACCGGCGGTCCCGCGCGGGCCGCGGACGCGAGCAAGCCGGCGGCTGCCCCGCAGCACCGGCAGCCTCCGCAGCAGCACCAGCAGCGCACCCGCCCCTCAGGCGGCCGCGGCCTCCATTGCTCTCCCCGCCGCCGCCAGCGCGCGGCACTGCGCGCCCAGGCCCGCGCGGCGCGGTCACGTGTTCCGCCGGCGCCTCGGGCGCTCGGACCCGCGCCGCCGCCCCGCCCGGCTTCGTCCCCGAGCGCCGACAGCCGCCTGGCACTGGGCGCCCGAGCTCTCGCGCCCGCCGGGAAGGGCGCGCATCGGACAGCTCCCCTCCCTGGAGGTGCCCAGGCACCGCGAGCCGGCCGAGAAGGGCGTGGGATTGATGAAAGCCTTCCCGGCACTGCAGGGGATGGCTCGAGGGACCACCCAACGCCTGGGGTCTAAGGTTGCTGGGCGGGGGGCGGGGGGGTGGGTCGCAGGGAGGCTCGCGTGGGGGCAGAACCCGGGACCATCAGTCATCACCCCGCGACAGGCAAAGCCGCTCCCTGGTACCTGGGCGGGCCAGAGACTAATGGGAGCCACCGGGACTCCAGAGGGAGCTTCCCCCGCAGAGCCCCAGCAGTGAGAGAGAGAGAGCACTGGGACTCCTGGAAGTCAAACAAGCTGAAGGATGCCCCACAGAAATAGAAAGGCTCAACATTGCTTTGCTGAGCCTCTATACATCAGTATACATCAGAACAGAGTGACATTGACGTTGGGCATTATTGTCCCCAGCCGTAATGAAATTAAAGATTGAGTTTGATATTTGAAGGAAAATATGTTAACTTTTCATTTTGTGGCCTAACTGGAAACACTGAGACTCTTTCTCCATACTTTTTGCTATGACTGTTTTCAGTGGAACTCGGAAATCATTTTCTAGTGATCTTTTCCTTCACTATGCACGCAAAGATGCTAAAAGTAATTCAATATCATTATTAGGAAATTGGAAACAAAGTAAAAAAATCCTCGGTGACAGAAGATGATAGGTCGGGCTTCCTGTTCAACGGGGAAGCTGCTTCTCCCTCTCCCTCTGCCCCTCCCCCCTGCTAGGTGCTCTCTCTCTCTCAAATAAATAAATAAAATCTTTAAAGATAACAGGTAATCCTCAGAGGTACTCAATATTCTTCCCACCGAACAGAGAGCCTGACGCGGGGCTTGATTCCAGAACCCTGGGATGATGACCTGAGCAGAAGGTAGACGCCCAAGGACTGAGCCATCCAGGGGCCCCAAGAATAAACTTTGATCCTAGGAGAACCTAGTGCATGTTGCTTTATCCAACTGGGTTTTTTTTTTTTTAATAAATATTTTAATTACCAGCATAAAATATGGTTGTGTGTTTTTGTCAATATATATAGGTAAAATTCAGTTGTTTAGTGCTTGCATTTTCTAATTGATGTCTGCTTTATTCCAAATAAGCATAATGAAGAATTTTACAAGGGGCTGAACAAGTGCCTTCTGATTTGAGAATCACTATATTGTACACCTGAAACTAACACTGTATGTTAACTATACTGGAATTGAAAAAAAAAAATTCTTTCTGATTTGATCTAGTAAGCACTAGGACTTCTCAGAGCCAAAAATTAAATCTGTGTAGGACATATAACTGAGATATTTTTCTTGACATATTTAGTCTTGCCAACTACATGAAAACATACTCTATAAAAATTCAAATTTACATTAATCAAGTGTAGATCTTTTAAATTTGTAGGACAAGAAACCCCAAATTACACAGGCTTCAAATATTGAAAGAGTTCTAGAGAACTTAATGCTCATGATAGAGCTTTCTAGTTGGACTTTGTGTCTCAGAGGCCTCAGAAATCAGAAGCTATCAGGCACCACTTTTGACAGGTGCTGTTTTTTCCGTCACTTTTCAAATACATTGGCTCTTACTACATACGGGGCTGTAATAATAGTGTGACACAGCAAACCAGGTATCAGCCCATTATTCCACTTTTGAAATAGCTGCCTTTCAGTTAAGACATAGATTTTCAGAGACCATAATATAATACAAAAGATGCTGGGACGCCTGGGTGGCTCAGTCGGTTAAGCGGCTGCCTTCGGCCCGGGTCATGATCCCAGGGTCCTGGGATCAAGCCCCACATCGGGCTCCTTGCTCAGCAGGGAGGCTGCTTCTCCCTCTCTCTCTCCCTCTGCTTGTGCTCTCTCTGTCAAATAAAATAAAAATCTTTAAAAAAAAAAGATGCAGAACGTTACGAATTTTTAAAAATATTTAACCACTTAACTGCTGTACCAGGGGGTGTGGAAAGGATGTGAGAAAGAGATTATATAGTTAAATCAGTAGTTCTCAATTGTGGGTGATTTTGACCTCTAGGAGACATTTGGCAGTGTCTGGAGACATCTTTGGTTGCCACAACTGATTAGCAGGTGCCACCACTGGCATCTAGTGGGTAGAGGCCAGAGATGCTGCAAACATCCTGCAATGCACAGGACAGCCCCCACAACCAATAATTATCTAGTCCAAAATGTCGGTAGTGCCAAGGTTAAGAAACCCTCAGACAGACCATGGACTCCCAAAGTCTCTTGATTCTGTACTCCAGCATGTCGGCTTGTCAATCCTTTCCCTGTATGCTAACATCGAATTTTCTTAGTGCTCAGTAAAGGAGTACAATAACAAAATCTTCCACTGGGTGGAGAGACTAATGAACTGAGTGGGACAAAAAATAATTGTGCAAATGAAAGTCATATGGATAATAAATAAAGACAAAATATAGGGAAAAACTAAGGTAGTAGAAATATTGGGGTGTAGGAGGATCTTAACTGTCCCTTGAAACTTTTTCAGAGCCCTCTTGAGTCTGCCCAATAACCTTGACCTCCAAAGTGAGAAAATTGATGTGTATCATCATTTTGAAAGTTTCTGTTAATCAGGCATAAGGTTACTAATCACCTCCTGACCACTCCAGGGGATGAGCTGTTGTGAATGTTCAGAATTTATTGTGAGTGAGGTGGGCTTATTTAAATGGCTCGGAAGGTAGGCAATAACTCCTGGGTTGGGGTGGGAAATCAGAACGCTTATCCTGTCCATTGTACTGACTTTCTGTCTCTATGCATGGGTCTGTCGTTCCACTAGACACTTCATCAAATCTGTAAAATGGGGATAACTGTTGTATCTCACATATCTAACATCTGAATTACAAAGTTATGAGGGTATCTAAAAATAAACTAATAGGTGCGTATACTAGGCAAATATTAATTTTAAAAAAGCCATATGGGTCACCTGAATATCCAGATGCAAAGGAATGAAGCGGGACAACTATCTCACAGCATTTACAAAAATTAATTAAAAATGGATCATAAACTTAAAGGTAAGAGTTAAATTATAAAACTCTTAGGAAAAAACATGAGTAAATTTTTACATCCCTGAGTCGGACAACGGTTTCTTAGATGACACCCAAAAGCACAAGCAACAACAAAAAAATAAAATTAAACTACATCAAAATTAAAACTTTTTGTGCTACAAATGATACCATCAAGAGAGTAAAAATATATTTGAAAATCATATGTCTGATAAAGGGACTTGTACACAGAACATAAAGAACTCATATGACTCAATAATTAAAAAGGCAAACATCCAGGGGTGCCCGGGTGGCTCAGTGGGTTTAGTGTCTGCCTTCAGCTTGGGGCGTGATCCTGGGGTCCTGGGATCGAGCCCTGTGTGGGGCTCCCTGCTCGGCGGAGAGTCTGCTTCTCCCTCTCCTTCTGCCCCTCCCCCGGCACTCTCTCTCTCTCTCTCTCTCTCTCAAATAAATAAATAAAAAATCTTAAAAAAAATGGCAAACATCCTAATTTTAAAATGAGCAAAGGATCTGAATAGCTATTTCTCCAATGAAGATACACAAATAACCAATAAGAAAATGAAAAGATGCTCAACACCGTTAACTATCAGGGATATGCAAATCAAAATCACAATGAAATACCTATTAGGATAGCTATAATAAAAAATATAATAACATGTTGGCAAGATTGTAGAAAAATTGGAACCCTCATACATTGCTGGTGATGACGTAAAAGGGTGCAGCCACTTTAGGAAACAATTGGCAGTTCCTTAAAATGTTAAATATGGAGTTATCATGTGGCCCAGAAATTCCACTCCAAAGTATACACCTCAAGAGAATTGAAAACATATCCATACAAAACATGTACATGAATGTATATGGTCAAAAAGTAGAAACAATCCAAATGTCCATCAACTGATGACTGGATCGAACAAAATGTGCTACTAGCCATACAATGGAATATTATTTGGCCATTAAAAGAAATACTGATACATGATGCTGCATGGATGAACCCTGAAAATTTTATGCTAAGTAAAAGAAGGCAGACAGAAAGGACCACATATTGTATGATTCCATTTATACCAAATTAACCTGTATGACAGGTTAATCTATAGAGACAGTAATAGAGAAGGAAAGTTGGGGGGAAATGGTGAGTAACTCTTGGTATGAGGTTTCTTTGGGGGGTTGATGAAAATGTCCTAAATTTGATTGTGGTAAGGGTTGCACAGCTCTATGAATATAATAAAAATCATTAAATCATACAGTATGGATGGCTCAGTTGGTTAGGTGTATGACTTTGGCTCAGGTCATGATCTCAGGTCCTGGGATCGAGTCTGACTTCAGACTCCCCGCTCGGTGGGAAGTCTGCTTCTCTTTCTCCCTCTGCTCCTCCACCCCACTCATGCTCTCTCTCTCTCATTCGCTTGCTCTATCTCAAATAAATAAATAAAATCTTTTAAAAAATAATAAAAATAGGGGTGCCTGGGTGGCTCAGTCATTAAGCGTCTGCCTTCCGCTCAGGTCATGATCCCGCTGGGATCAAGCCCCGCATTGGGCTCCCTGCTCGGCGGGAAGCCTGCTTCTCTCTCTCTCTCTCATTCCTCCTGCTTGTGTTCCCTCTCTCGCTATGTCTCTGTCTGTCAAATAAATAAATAAAATCTTAAAAAATAATGATAATAAAAAGAAAAGATATCAAGAGATGTGTACCCAACAAACAGAAAATATGCATTCTGTACAAAACTATTGGAAACAGTCACAAAGACTAATCAAGTTTTAGGCCAAAAAAACCCAAACCTCAATAAATTTCGAAAAACAAGATCCATGCAGACCACATTCATCGATCAAAATTCTATTGAATTTAAACTTTGTAACTACTATGTGAAAAATTAAAAACTTCCTTTTTAATAACTCTTGTGTTAAAAATAGGGTAACCATAGGGGGCGCCTGGGTGGTGCAGTTGGTTAAGCATCCCACTCTTGGTTTGGGCTCAGGTCATGATCTCAGTTTTACGAGATCAAGCCCCGCCCCAACCCCAGTTGGGCTCCACACTCAGCACGGAGTCTGAGATTCTCTTCCCCTTTCCTCTGCCCCTCCCGCTCATGCTCTCTCTTTCTCTCTCTCTCTCAAATAAATAAATCTTTAAAAAAAAAATAGGGTGACCATATTTCCCAGTTCACTCAAAACAGTCCTTTTACCTATTGTCCTGACATAATACATATATTTCATTGCAAAAGTGTCCCAATTTGGATGATAAACTATGTGGTGACCCCAGTTAAGAAATAATTCAGAACTGAAATTGGAATCTATTTAGAATGCAATGACAAATAATGATTAAAAACCCTGTAGGGGTGCAGCCTGAAGTTCTCAGAGGAAATGTTGTAGCCTTTAATGAATACATTAGAAAATAAGAAAGATTGAAAATGAACTAAGTAGGGGC
>NW_027397066.1:43950304-44196158 GCF_003265705.2 Callorhinus ursinus | reverse complement strand
AGGAATGAAAAGAGAAGTCAATGAAACAGAAAACAAATCAAGCAGTAGATCTGATCAACAAAAAGTTGATTCTTACGGGAAAAAAATGGCCAATCTCTCTGGTCAATCAGTGAAGACACACACACACATTTCACAAGAAAAGAGAAATTACTAAGGTATGGATTTTTTTAAATCTAGATGGAACAGATTTTCCAGAAAAACTGAATTACCAAAACTGACTCAAGAAGGGGAAGAATATCTGAATAGATCAATATTTGTTGAAGAAACTGAAAAAGTGGTCAAACATTTTCCTCAAAAAAAGATGCCTACCCAGGTGAATTCATGAGTCAGCTCTAACAAACTTTCAAGGAGCCAACAATTCCCATGTAATGCAAAGGATTCCAGACCATGGGAAAAGAGACATTTCATAACTCATTCTAGGAAGTCAATATAACTATGATATCAAAGCTAGACAATGCTGCTTTCACACGAAAGATGACTATGGGTCAGTCCCACTTACAAGCACAGATTAAAAAAAAATCTGAATAAATATGAGAAAATCAAAAGTGCCTTAATCAGAATTCAGATGGTATGCTTAAAATGTGTTAATATGGTAAATTTTATGTATATTTTACCACAATAAAAGAAGTTAACATTACAAGTGTTGGGAGGTAATTTTCCACAGCTTTCCTTCTGCCTCTGCCTCAGAGGCCCTGATGGTGTTTTGTTCCAGACTATCTTTCAGGGATGTTTGTCTAGCTTTGGAAGATAGAGATAGTGTCACTCCAGACCAGGGGGCAGATTTGTTTGCTGTCCAACTTAAAAAAGATAATGTCTCCCCCCAGGGCAATGGTTGGGCATGTTTGCTTGAAGCTTCATGTAGAAGATGGAAGTTTTCTAAATTCTCGTTCCTCAGCTGTGATATAAACCCATCCTATGTGCAGCACCCATCTAGGTCTACCTGTGTGGTCCCCATGGGATTTGGGGACATGAGCTTCCTGTTGGTCCCCGTGGGATGTGGGGACATGAGGCATTGGTGTCATTGCTGCCTGCTGTGTGTGCAGTAATAAAGAGCTTTGTTTCTGACCCAGAAGTCTCGTGTCTTCTGCCGGCACTCATGAACCTGTGACAGGCTAATCTGCCAGGTTGTGACTAGGACAGAGTCTCAGACCACTCACCGTTCTTCAGTTTGGACAACAAGGGTAGGCTGCTGTCAGACGGGGCTACCTGGCAGAGAAAGGACAAGGTGAGGGGATACGAGATTACACAGAAACTGGTAGTGAATATTCTCACCCAACAGTCCTATAGTATTTTATTCAGTCCTGTTAGTGAATATTTAGAGTCTGAGCAATGAGAGGTGGGTTTGGAGCAAGCTATCTGAATGGTGTTCTCCTCAGGTGGGCAAAGAGACATCATCTTGACACTGGAGCAGCAAGCCGTGGGGCCCCAGTTAAAAGGTAAATTGACTTTGGCTGCTAGGTCAAGAGAGCTCCAAAGCTGAGATAAATGATGTCGGTAGGAAGGATCCATAATTTTGGTTTTGTTTGGTCGAGCCTGAGCCACCATCAGCCCCTTGAAAGTAAAAACCAACACACGCCTTTGCCTGGTGAAGAGAGCTGTTCCCTGTGCCCTCTGATCTCTCCCTCCTCTGTCCTGACCTCAGGAAAGTCCTGCTACCTCAAGGAACCAAATGATTGGGCCAAGGTCTCCCTGTTCCCATGGAAGACTGAAGACCATACACCCTCTGTACAAATATACTGAGAAACTTCAGGGAGGGTAGGGACTCAAATTTCTATAGCTTCCTTGGATATAGGCATCCAAGTCACCATCCTACCTGGTCCAAAGGATGCTTAGATTTAACAGATGGGATTTGGACAGGGTTCTGAATGGGGAAGAGAAGCTAATATGACTTATTAGTGAGACTTTTTGGTGTAATTCAATGCAGTGTTGTTGCTTGCACATCTGAATGAATAGTAGGAATTGAGGTGTTATATGCTTGTATTCCCATTCCATAAGTGTCAGAGGAGATTATCCGAATCAGGGAAGAGCAGAAAGTAGAGACATGCTTGTGGGACAAACTTGCTGCCATTTGTCACTAGCAGGCGAGCCAAGATTTAGCATGGGTGCCTCTACCCTCTGATTTCACAGTTTTCTACCTGAAGACAATATCCCATTGGTTGGCAAGTCAGAAGCCTCTGTTTCAAGGTCTCTGACTCTCACACCTTCGCCAGCAGGGGTGGCTGATAACCCCCTACAAAATTCAGAGGCCTATTTGCCAAGTGAAGTTTCTTGGGACTGTAAGGGCAGATTCACAATGCTCAATTCCTCTGGCACCTCGGGAAAAAGTGTTGTATCTCCAGTCATGCCCCAACCAAAAAGGAGGTTGAGCATCTTGTGGGACTTTTTGGGAACAGGAGACAGTATGTGCCTCTACTGGGCATTCTATTAGGTCCTTTATATTTGCTAATCCACAAATCAGCATTCTTTGAGCGGGGCCCAAACTAATAGCAATGAATGCTCTCTTTGTCCCCTACAAAGAGCCTACACTGCAGCCTGGCAAAAAATCATACGGTCGGCCTGAATCAAGAAACTGCAGTGGCTGGCAATCTAACCTGCTTCTGTATCTGTCATCCCCGTCCACGTGCTATGAGAACAGAAAAATTCACACGGGCGTGGCTGCTCTTCAACCATCTTGTTATGCCTGATACCAAACATGATGGACTCTGCCTTGTCTATGTACAAACACACAGACCAGCACAATCTTTTTTTTTTTTTTTAGTACAATCTTTTAAAAATCTGACTGATGCAAATGCATAGGCTTCTGACTGCTGAGCAGACTCGGTTTATGCCATGTATGCCTATCAAGTCTCCAACCACTCAGTGACATGGTCCGTGTTTCTTAACCAAACCAGTGTAATGATGATCCAAATCAAGTTTCAAAATAAACCCCAAACTAGAGTGACTTTGGGCTATCTGTAAGTGGGAGAGAGATGGCCACAGCCTATCCATTGTGGATGAGGCTCATCTATTTTTTTGGCTCATCTATTGCCCCATTGACAATGATACCAGGGATCAGCAGATCAGTCTACATTGCAAGAATCGTAACGAGTAACAGATTGACCTTAGACTATATCCTGGATGTCTGAAATAATACCCACTGCTCCCCATATTTATTCACAGTCGGCTGTGTCTGGGATCCTGGGAAGCATGATTGAGGTCAGTACTGCTGGTTAGCCTCTTCCTGCTGCTTAGAATCTTTACTGATATTAGCCTTAACTAATACTATATGAGACAAATTGAATAGGTTTGGTCCCAGCCTCTGTTGGTCAGATTAAACAGCATGGCCAATGGAGTGGCATCCTTACATAAAAACTTAAGTTTGGCCAAGAACATATACGGTCTAGGTAGGGGATTATCCTTGGGAGAGGCTGCCATGGATTCTGAATATCCCTGTATATTCCTGGGGGCATGCAAAGAATGCAAGGCCCTAATCGCTCTTCACCCACACCATGTTTCAGCATTGTGTTTGCAGTGAGCATTGTGTTTGCTGCGAGCAACATGGAGGGATGCGGCAATGTCTCCTTCTCGGACAAAGAGCGGGCTTACTTCTTGCTTGTTATAAAAGAAATGGATTCCCTAAACTTAGTGTTCCTGGGCTGTGACAGGAAACTCGGCATGTTGGTATTCATCTGGGCCACACCCCCTCCGCCCATGATGTTTGGCGGCCGTTAAGGAGAACCAGCACAGACGTGATGCTTATGCTGCTTGCTGTGCGGTAAGTAATAAAGGCCTTTGTCTCTGACCCAGGAGTCTCCTATTTTCTACCAGCATCTAGGAAACAGAGACATGTTAATTTATTAGCTTATAACTAAGAAATATACAACCCCACACATTTATATTTGATTGTCTCTCAATTTCTTTATCACGTATTGTTCTAGTTGAGTTCTGTATTATTTCCTGTACCAGATTTCAGCATTTTTTATTTTCATGGATTTTATGTATTTCACACATTATATTAGCATATAGCCATTCTTCATACTTTCATTTTCTTGATACCTGACATATTTGTAATTATTTTCCTTTTTGTTTTGAATTTTGCATATTTTTCTTGATAAGTCTTATTTCAAATAAAGTTTATTGATCAGTCCTTTTATAGATCCAACTCTTGGTTTGTTCATCTCAACTTTTGTGGTTGATGCTATTGTTCTCTAACATTGTTTTCTTGTTCTTCATTATTTATCTATTATTTTGAGGAGGGGGAGAGAGCAAGGGTTGCTGTTACCTTTTTCTAATCTCTTGAATTAAATCCTTGCTCATTTGTTAACAGGTTTTTATTTCCTGAATAACATATTTAAGTTATAGTTTCCCTCTACTCCTACTTTAGCTGTATCCCACAATTTTGATTCCAGTGGTTTTGTTACCATTTACTTATCAGTCTAAATTATTTCGTTTTATGATTTTCATCTATATCAGAGGATAATTTAGAAAGACATTTTTTAGTTTCCAAACACAATGATTTTCTAATTTTATGCACTATGGTCAAAGAAATGATTTATATGATTTAATCCTTTTGAATTTGAGGCCTTCCTTTAAAGGCTAATATACGGTCTATTTTTATTTCTTATTTGTTTTAATTTTAATTTGATTTTTTTAACATATAATGTATTATTTGTTTCAGGGGTACAGGTCTGTGATTCATCATTCTTACACAATTCACAGCGCTCACCATAGTACATACCCTCCCCAACGTCCATCACCCAGCCACCCCATCCCTCGACTCCAGCAACCCTCAGTTTGTTTCCTAAGACTAAGAGTCTCTTACGGTTTGTCTCCCTCTCTGGTTTCGTCTTGCTTCATTTTTCCCTCCCTTCCCCTATGATCCTGTCTTGTTTCTCAAATTCCTTATATCAGTGAGATCATATGATACTTATCTTTCTCTGATTGACTTATTTTATATGGTCTATTTTTATTTTATTTATTTTTAAAGATTTTATTTATTTGCCAGAGAGAGAGAGAGAGAGAGAGAGGGAGAGGGAGAGGGAGAATACAAGCAGGGGGAGTGGCAGGCAGAGGGAGAAGCAGGCTCCTCGCCAAGCAAGGAGCCCGATGTGGGACTAGTTCCCAGGACCCTGAGATCATGACCTGAGCTGAAGGCAGACGCTTAACCATCTGAGCCACCCAGGCACCCCTATATGGTCTATTTTTAAATGTAAGAGATGTACTTGAAGAAAATATGTATTCAGTTTGTTGGGTGTGAAACTTTCTATATGTACATATACACATATAGTTGTATGTTTGTAATGGCTGTATCTTTATGTTCTATTGTTCTTGTTCACCAGTATCTAACACCTTGATTTTTCCTTTTTTCTTTTCCCTAAAATTCTATCTAGTCAGATAAGATTAGTACTCTAGTTTTCTTTTGGTTCCCATGTGCCTGGGGAATCTTTTCCTTTTATTTTCAAATTTTCTATGTCTTTTTATTTTAAACGTCTCTCTCTTGTAGCTGACATACTGTTTTTTAAATCCAATCTGACTCTGCCATCTAATGAATGCATTAAAGATATGGGTTATAAACACAGGCATGAAAATGCCATTTAAGTGAAGAAATTCATCCACTTAATTTATTGTGCCCACTCTTATATAAAGATTTACTTCTGCCATCTTGTTTCACATCTTCTAACAGGGATTATGTTTTCTTGGGCTGGTTTAAATGTTAAATCACTTAAGAAATTGTCTAAAAGTGAATTCACCATTACTAGTTATATGTCCACAGGCAAGTCTTGCCTGTGCTCTCATCTATAAAATGAGAATAAAGAAGAATATGATTGTTGTGGGAATTAAATGAGTTAACATATGTAAAATTCTCAGAATAGCACCTGGGAAGAATAAAGTTCTAGCTAAGTGATTACTGTAATATGATAGTTGCTTTTAAGACTCAGAGCTGTGTTATTTCACCCTGTTGATTTGTGAAACATTAGTTATTTGTATCTTCTACCAATAACACAAATATTCAACTTCTCATGTTTTTCCAACTAACATGTCATTATCCAGTTTTGGTCTGAATTGTTACGGATTTTCCTTCCTTCCCTTGTTCCCTTCCTCCCTCCCTCTCTCCTTCCCCCCTCCCTCCCTTTCTCTTGTTTTGTCCTTCCTTCTCTTTTTATTAGTAAAATAGACTTCACCAACAATCCTTGTTCCTTTTCAGGTGAACTGTTTCTCTCTGGGGCTTTTAAAATTTCTTTGCTTGTCTTTAATATTGTATCTAAATGTGGGTTTTTCCCTTCTCTCCTACTTGGCCTTTTCTGAGCCCTTTTAATAAAGACCTCAGACTGTATCCTTTGATTTAGTGACATTTATTTCCATTATTTCTTAAAATAGTTTTTGCATTCCTAATATTTCTCTCTTCTAAGGCTCATTATTATCTAGACGTTGGCACTCTGACACACATCCTCCATAATGCTTTTCTTTCACATTTGCAATCTCTTTTTCTGATGCCTTCTGGAAGAAGTCCTTAATCTTATCTTCAAATGCGTTTATTTTAAAGCTCTATCTATCCCCAATCCTTCTTCAAAGGAGGACAGAGGCAGTATCAAGTAAGAACAAAATATAGCAAAAAACACTAACTGGAGACATTATGTGTGAAAAAGGAAATAAAGAACACATAGGGGTTCTTAGTACCTTGACAAAAATGGTTTGGAGTAATGGGAATAAAGCTTGATTGGATAGTTTTAAGAAGGAAAGGTGGGTATAAAAGAGGGTATGAAGTGAGTATAGATAACACCTTTTAAAGATTTTTTTGCTCTGAAGGGTGCAAAAAACGGAATGGTTGGGTCTGGGAAGGTTTTAACATGGGAGATTAAAAATGTGAGGTATGCATGCAAGTTCGAACAAGCCAATAGAGCCAAAATGACTCAGGAACATGGGGTTAAATGCAGGAGTCTTTTGAGTAGTAGAAGGAATGAACGCTGATCACAACTAGATAAAATAGCTAGAGGTAGAGATGGTTTGTGTCATAACAGAATAGGAAGTTATAAAGATACAGATGTCTCCAAATCTATTGTTAATAATTTGGGAGGGTGAGAAAGTTTCCTTCCTGTTTCCATTTTCTCAGTGGAAAAAAGAAAACCTGAGAGCAAGAAAGAGGGAGGACTGAAGGTCTGAGAGGAGAAGATGTGAAATGTTTGTTGAGGAGAGATTGTGAATTGACCAGGAAAATGTGTACAGATCTTCACACAGTGCTGTGGACCCTGGATTTTCGGGGCCTTAAGTTTCAAGTGAAAAGAGTCCGCATGGTTGGTTTTTCCTCTAGTCCCATTCAGCTGCTTAGGTACAGATGCAGCATAGTTGGAATAGTTGGATACAAACAAGATTTTGAGTTTTCAGTTTAGAGGGATAAGAGAATTTAGGGTACATGCAAAGAAAATGCTGCCTATGCTAGATAAAAAGGAAAGCGAGGGACTTCTAGACGAAGGATAGGAGAGAGAATCGACCGTCTGGAGGTCCTTGGAGAGTCCAAGAATTGTTAGGCTAGGCATGACAGAGTGACCCAGAAAGGGGGGTAGTTGAGATTTTTGGAAGTAATGATAAGACCTAGAGCAGTGTTTTCAAACTATAGGTTGAGTCCCATCAGTAGGTCATGAAATCAGTTTGGTGGATCAGCTTCTAAATTAGCATTTTAAATCTGGTGACACATTAGAATCACCTAGAGAACCTAAAATTAAACAAACAAAACCAAAATGCTCACACCTAACCCCCAGAGATTCTTATTTGGACTAGTGTAGGGCTCAGAAATCAGTTTTTCATTAAAATTGTCCAGGTAACTCTAATGTGCAGGACTGGTCAATAACCAGTGTTCTAAGAAGATACCTAAAAAAGACTGATGATAGAACTAATGGTAGAAAGACAGTAAGTCAGGTGCTAAAATCTTCTAAGAACTGGGAGAGCCTGTTTAATCATTTTGTAGATGGATTTCAAACAAACTTTGACTTCATTTCTTATATTTGAACTACCTAGAAATAAATCAAAGTCAGTTAAAAAAAAAAAAGTACCTGGCACATAAGCACAGCGATTTCTCCATATCCTAACATGATAAAGTTTGATTTGAATTAATTGTACTTAATTTTAGAATTAAGAATATTGCTAAAATCTAAGAAAAAACTATTTGTAAGAAAGAGAAAATAAATTGACCGGAAAGTTTATTGGAAAATCTGTATCAAGCATAATTTAAAATTACTTGAAACAAAAACATCTATAAAAGGTCAGAACATTCGGTATTTTAGGATAAAACTAATTTAGAAAAACTGTAACATGGTTAAGAAAATAACAAAGCTATACATTTTTAAATTATAGAAAACATTAAAAATAAAATATTAACACAGTATGTCTTGCTGTTGCTTGGAGGGAAAAGGTGGGGACAGATATTTTTTATTTTATTTACATATATTTATTAAAAGATTTTCCATATGACATTGCAAATAGTCCCATTTCTCTTGTATTTTGCTACATAATACATGAATTCAAACAAAGAAGGTGGAATACTTAAAATTACAAACATGGTAGAAAAGTAAACCACATCACAACCAAATACACAGTGAATTACTGCAAAGAGCATAACCCAAATATAAGGCATATTAGTCTCGGAAAAACAACAGTGCCCACCCCCAGGTACACACAAACACACACACACAAACTCCACTGTAGTAAAGCACAAGAGGAAACAAAACGTATCATAAATAACTGCTCTTCAACTTTCCTATGTTAGTTCTTAAGTTCTTCTTTTTCAATTATAATGAAATCTGCAGAGAACAGAGAATTTTCTTCAAATGTGTATGGTTCAAACACGATTAGTTTTTGTATCTGACATTCTATTTTGTACTTCTGTTCTTCTATTGATGTATGTGTATATCTAAATTCCTTAAAATTACAACTTTGGAAATTAATTGTAAAAAGTTGTTTTCTATTTAACATGCCACAGTTCAGTGTTTACTACTATTCTGCAAGACTCATAAATTACAACACACAGGTTTAGAAGCAAAAATCTGCTATTATTGAATGTATGTTGGCATTTTAACAAAATACTATATTTACTCCATATACTTTTATACTCTGAGATTTTCAATTACAGGGAGGAATTTTATTTACTGAAAAAGTGTCCCAAATTTCTGTTCTACTGTCTTACAAAATTCTGAATGCATTTAGTTTGATTTTGATAGAATTTGTATTATATGAAAAGTCCATGTGATAACCAAAATAATATACTGTATATAATATATAAATGCATCTTTTCCATCACAGTTCTTCGAGTGAGCAATGACAAATTACATATGGTAATCATTATTTTATCAAGACCTCTACTATTTTAAGAATAGACCTGAATATATTACCCTTGATGACAGACAACATACTGGTGAATAATTAATTTTACATTTAGAAGAAAAAAGTTAAGTGAGAGAACAGAGCATCAAAGTTGATAATACTTATGTGAATGCATTAAAGATATGGGTTATAAACACAGGCATGAAAACTAAAACACTCTGTTAGAAGTACTGTAAGAATATTTATATACACATTCATTATGAAAAAGATTATTAAAGCATAATGTGAACAATACATTATATTAATTCACAGTATAAACACACACTTTGAGGAGTAATTTAAGTCAGGAATAGTATAAATACAGATAGAACATTAGTTAGCACTATTAATACATATTTTGTTGTCATATATATAAAAATATACACATAGATATGGCTCTTTTAAACCAAATTTTTTACATAAATATTCACTGATTTAAATAAAAGTTGACAGAGGTAGAATTTGTGTCAATGTTCATGATTTTCAGGAACAAGTACTTCAAATATTTCATTACTGTTCTGTCCTTCAAAAAATCCGTATAGCTAACTCGCTGGTAGCCATCATTCTGAAAAAGAGGGGATGGGAAAGATGAGTTAAGAGAAAAACGACAAATAAAATTACTTAGAACATTCACAAAAAACTGAGATTGTTTTCAGTTTTAACTGAAATTGTAGTCTCCAATAAAGCCTTTGCCCATAATCAAGTTATAGTTAATAGCTCAGAAGTACTGCTCTATACTTCAAAAAGATATTCCCCTCAAACCACCAAAGTACATCAAAGTATATGAGGACTAAATGAATAGTGAAAAGAAAGGGATAACACAGCATGTTAACAGAAAAATCACTCAAAATGAGGAACAATATGACATTTAGGATAATATACAAGTACTGTAAATTGTGTTGTCTGAGCCTTAAAATAGCATAGTATGGATAGTCAAATACTTTTCCAAATTTTTTAACCTTATGTGCTATCTAATCAGCCTCCCAATTAAAATACACACACACACAAATATGAAAAATTCCACAGTGCAAACACTGAGAAAGTAATCTAAGTAAATCATGGAATATCCATGTGATGAACTGTTACATAATGATTTTAAAATAGCATTTTTGAAAATACTTTTAATGGTAAGAATAGCTGCTCTCAACAATTTATTGAGGGGGAAAAACCCCAAAGAACAAAACAAAACAAAAAATAGGATAAAAACTATTTCGAGTATGATCTCTATTAGAATTATATGTCTATGAATGTGTGTGTATATTTATTACACATCAAACACAAGAAGGAAGTATATACCAAAATGATAATTGCTAATTTCTCTGGGTTGTAGGATTAAAAGTGATTTTGATTTATACATCCATCTTCATAACAGCCAAACGACAGAAGCAACTCAAGTTATCTATCAACTCATGAATGGATAAACAAAACGTGGTGTATCCATACAACAGAATATTGTTCAGCCTCAAAAAAGACAGAAATTCTGACACATGCTCCAACTTGGATGAACCCTGAAAACACTGTAAGTCACAAAAAGGACAAATACTGTATGATTCCAATTATATGAGGTAAACAGAGTAGTCAAATTCATAGAGACAGAAATTTGTAATGGTGGTTGCCAGGAGCTGGGGGGGAGGGAAGGATGGGGAGTTAATGTTTAATGGGTAAAGAGTTTCAGTTGAAGAAGATAAAAAAGTTCTGGAGATGGACAGTGGACATTGTTTTTGCATAATAATGTGAATGTACTAATTGCCAGAGAAATGCACACTTAAAAATGGTTAAAATGATACATTTGATGTTATATTTTATCACAATAAAAAAATGTTAAAAAAAGTGATTTTGGTTTCCTTCTTTATATTTTTGTATTTTATGTTTTCTCAGTGAGGATATATTAAACACAGACCTACCATATGACCCAGAAACTCTATTCTTAGGTACTCCCAAACGATTTGAAAACAGGGACTAAAACAGATACCATACACCAATGTTCATAGCAGCATTATTCACAATAGTAGGAGGTGAAAACAATCCAGGTGTCCATCAACTGATGAGTAGATAAACAAAATGTGGCACAAACACACAAAGGAATATTATTCAACCATAAAAAAGAATCAAGTTCTGACACACGCTACAACATAGATGAACCCTGAAAACATGATCCTAAGTGAAACAAGCCCAACACAAAAGGACAAATATAGTATGATTTCACTTACATGAAAATCCAGAATAGGCAAATTCATAGAAAAGTAGATTACAGAATTCCAGGGCCTAGGGAGGTAAAGTCAGGTGACTGGAGAGTTATTGCCTAATGGATACAGAGTTTCTGGTTGGGGTGATGAAAAAGTTTTGGAAATAGTGGTTTTGGCTGTACAATGCCAAATGCTGAAGTTAATGCCACTGAGTTGTACACTTTCAAAATAGTTAAGACGGCAAAATTCACGTTATATATATTTTATTGCAATTAAAAGTTTTGGGATGCCTGGCTGGCTCAGTCGGTGGAACAGGTGACTCTCGATCTCGGGGTTGTGAGTTTGAGCCCCATGTTGGGTGTAGATATTACTTAAAAATAAAAAAATCTTTAAAGCAAAACAAAACGGGCGCCTGGGTGGCTCAGTCGTTAAGTGTCTGCCTTTGGCTCAGGTCATGATCCTAGGGTCCTGGGATCGAGCACTGCCTGGGGCTCCCTGCTCAGCGGGAAGCCTGCTTGCCCTTTCCCACTCCCCCTGCTTGTGTTCCCTCTCTCGCTGTCTCTGTCAAAAAATAAATAAAATCTTTAAAAAAAACAAAAACAAAAACTTAAAAAAACTTCTAATTCAGCTTTAGAGACTGCTGAAATCCAGTATGTTCTCTATCAGTGGTTCTTTTTTTTAAAATTTATTTATTTATTTTGAGAGACTGAGAATGAGAGAGAGAGAGAGAGAGAGAGAAAGCACATGAGAGGGGGGAGGGTCAGAGGGAGAAGCAGACTCCCCGCCAAGCAGGGAGCCTGATGCGGGACTCGATCCCGGGACTCCAGGATCATGACCTGAGCTGAAGGCAGTCGCTTAACCGACTGAGCCACCCAGGCGCCCTATATCAGTGGTTCTTAAAGTAGAATCTGGGGATCTCTGGGAGTCCCCAAGACCCTTTTTGGGGGTCTTATAAGGTAAAGCCTATTTTCATAAAACTAAAGAATTATTTGTTTTTTCACTCTATTATCTCATGGGTGTACAGCAGAGTTTTCTAGAGGCCACAGGATGTAAAAGGCCAGGTAGTAAATATTTTAGATTTGTGGGCCACGGGGTCTCCATTACAACTACTCAATTCAGCCACTGTAGAAAGCAGTCTTACGCAATATGTATACAGGTGTGGCTATGCTCCAATAAAGCTAAATTTACAAAATAGGCAGTGGAGTACAGTTGGTTCACAGACCTTAGCTTACCAATCCCTGATCTAAAATGTAGCTGTGAATCTAGTATGAGAAAATGTATGCGTCACAGCTGTTACAAGGCTTTATAAGGAGAAGCTGAACCTCCATCTAATCACATTCAAATTAATACAGCAGAGCTTTGAAGTTCTGAGGACACAGTGTTTGCAGCCAGCATGGAGAAGTGGTCCTCAAAGTGAAAAGAGGAAAATACACGTTCTAATCAAACAAACAAACACACACAAAAGCACAGCAATCAGGCATCATTTAAACCTAGGTCTTACAGGGGTGCGTGGGTGGCTCAGTCGTTAAGCATCTGCCTTCAGCTCAGGTCATGATCCCAGGGTCCTGGGATCAAGCCCACAATGAGCCCCACATCGGGCTCCCCACTCGGCGGGAAGCCTGCTTCTCCCTCTCCCACTCCCTCTGCTTGTGTTCCTGCTCTTGCTATCCCTCTCTCAGTCAAATAAATAAATAAATAAAATCTTAAAAAAAAACAAAACAGGGGCACCTGGGTGGCTCAGTCATTAAGCGTCTGCCTTTGGCTCAGGTCATGATCCCAGGGTCCTAGGATCGAGCCCCACATCGGGCTCCCTGCTCCTCGGGAAGCCTGCTTCTCCCTCTCCCACTCCCGCTGCTTGTGTTCCCTCTCTCGCTGTGTCTCTCTTTGTCAAATAAATAAATAAAATCTTTAAAAAAAAAAACAAAAAAACCCAACAAACCTAGGTCCTACAAATACCAATAAACCCTGAGGGCATCAGTATATTAAAGTATGGCACATAATTAACATACATAATGAGGATTCTGAGTCATCGAAGAAATGCTTAATTATCTTCTATATACTTCTATTTAAAAACACAAAGAAATGCATATTTTTTAAAAAGACTGACTTTACTCTTTTGGTCAGGGAGCTTGCATTTTTCAGTCACCTACCTTTCAAGCCCTGGGTCTGACATACTTCTTTCCCATTCATTCCCATCTCCAGTGAATCAGCACATCCCTTTGGCCCTTCCTCTGTCAAATGTATCCTAGCTCTTTACAACCACTTTGCTATAGCTACTTAAGTTTGAGCATCTGCATGTCCAGTGACCAAACAACCTCAGTCCTGAGTGTATACCCAAAGGAAATGCACATGTCTGTTCACCTACAGGTACTAGAATGTTCATCATAACTCTATAAGAGCCCAAACTGGAAATTAGCAAAAGCCCATCAACAATGGAGTGAGTACACACAACGCAGCAACAAGACTGAACAACCTACAAATACACACAATGGTACGAATGAATCTCACAAATATACTGTGGAAGAAAAGAAGCCAGAAATGTATGATTTCATTTAAAAAATGTCCAAAAACAGGCAAAAGAAATCTATGTTTTTAATAGACAGGACAGTTACTTCTGGAGCAGGGCTTACGACCAGGAGAGCGCCCGAGAGAGATAGGTTTTGTTTCTTGGTCTGGGTATAGGTTATACATAGGTGTGTTCTATTTGTGAAAACTGAGCTGTATACTAGGATATGGCACTTTTCTGTATATATATATTACAATTTGTTTTTTAAAATCTGTCCTACCTTTCAATATTATTATACAGATCCTGAACTGAGTATACTGTTCATTTCATACCTCTTTCTGGTCTCCCTCTGATTTCCACCCTCCCTCAATATGGCCCAAATATGAAGTTGATCCACCAGGAGCAGTTCTTTCATCTTAATCCCTCCCTTGTATTCACCCTATACACAGAAGGACCTTCAATGGCTCCCCTTGACTCACAGAATCAAGACTACATAGAATCTCTAATTTTGCCTCACATTCAATATGTCCTGTATGTTCCACTCTACCTTCCATGCCTTCTTCCCTCATCATTTTCCAACCTGCCAATCCTGTCAGATTGAGTCTACTGTGCCATATGTGCATTACTATTTGTACATCTTTGTCTATACTTCTATCACCTATTATTTGTACCTTGAATTTGGCACTTCATCAAATGTGATATCTCATACTGTCATTTAGTGTTCTGTTGTGGATGTCTTCTCCTTTTTAAAATGAGGTATAGGGCGCCTGGGTGGCTCAGTTGGTTAAGCGACTGCCTTCGGCTCAGGTCATGATCCTGGAGTCCCAGGATCGAGTCCCGCGTCGGGCTCCCTGCTCGGCAGGGAGTCTGCTTCTCCCTCTGACCCTCTTCCCTCTCGTGCTCTCTATCTCTCATTCTCTCTCTCTCAAATAAATAAATAAAATCTTAAAAAAAAAAATGAGGTATAATTTACATACAATAAAAGCATGAACTAATGTTCAGGTCACTGAATTTTTACAATCATATATACCCATGTAATCATCACCAAAATACAGAACATTCCATTACCTCACAAAGTTCCCCTGACCACCTTTTCTTTTTTTTTTAAAGATTTATTTATTTGACAGAGAGAGAGAGCGAGAGAGCGAGAGAGGCAACACAAGCAGGGGGAGTGGGAGAGGGAGAAGCAGGCCTCCTGCTAAGCAGGGAGCCCGATGCGGGGCTCGATCCCAGAACCCTGGGATCATGATCTGAGCCGAAGGCAGACGCTTAACAACTGAGCCACCCAGGCGCCCCTCCTGACCACCTTTGTAGGCAATTTCCCCTCCCCCCATGCGGAAAACTACTTTCTGAATTTTTATAACTACGGATTAGTTTTGCTTGTCCTTGGTGTTACATACATACCTTCTGATAATTAACAGTTTATATGTTCAGGAGAATGTAAAGGAGACCTCAGAGTAGAACAAAGGGGTGGTGTGGGAAGACCATGGCGACGCATCTCTTGGATTGCTCGTTCTCTGTCAGTAAAGAACAAATAAGAGATTATACCAAAAAGTGGAATACAAATATAAGCTGCTGTAATTGTTACTGGGTGATTAAATAACTTCTCAATTAATTAATGTGTATTTCTACTAAATTTAAATCCTATGTCCTTATATAATTTTTAAGTACTGAATAAAAGATTCCAATTAAAGGAATATGTACCATAAGAGGTTGTTCAAAGCCTCCCTGAATAGAGATTTTCAAAGTTGGCTGGCTCCCTCCTCTACCCCACCCCGCTTCCTTTCCCACCTCCTCTTGCACATAAACCTAGCCTCCTTCCTAACAACTCCCAAACATCAGAAGTGAAATCACTATGTTCTCTGTTATGGTCTCCTTCCCTGTGAGTTGGCCCCACAAAGAATGGTGACTGTGTTGCTACCTCTTTTGTGGGCTATTCTGTCTCTGGCCTAGACTTTCTGCCTTATGTTCTTCAGTATCCAGGATTTCTACCCAGTTGGGTGTTTCACAAACTTTTTTTCATTATTACCCCCTAAAGAAACTTTTTAAGATATTCCCTCCTCCCAAATTAGCTACCTCTCCCCATGAAATTTTAATACATAGATACGCTATTTATGTACTGAAGCCCTTTAGAAGGCTATAAATCATTGTAATACCTAAAGTTTTTTTTTTTTTTTTTGCCACTCTCTATTCCCCCAAGAACCAATATTGTTCCCTGGGTGGTGTAAGAATGTATAATCTAGTTGGATGGTAAGGAAAAGGAGACATGGTCATGCCAGCCAAGGTTTCTTTGGGGACCAGGGGCAATGGAAAAAGAATTAATGGGGTTAATGGTCTTATAACCCTAGGCAAAAGAGGGCTTGATTTAGGGCCCTTGGATTTAAGAGAATTTAAATCATCATTAGGAAATGGAAATCATCATTTATGTACAGTTTAGCACGTTGAGAAACTAAATCTTCCCAATTACAAGAAATTAGTAACACTGCTTTTATGACACTGATGCATTTCTTCATTACTCAGGTTTCATTTCTCTTTAAAATCACAGATATTTCCTAGCAAATTCTGTCTATACTCCAAATAGCATATCACTCAAAGTTCTGATGCCAATGGATAATAAAGAACTCAAAAAATTGACCTGATAAGCAATTTTACCAACTATTTGAGAATGAAATCTCAGGAATGTTGATGTCTATGGTATTAACATAGCAAGAAAGAGTAATGGAGGGGCACCTGGGTGGCTCAGACATTAAGCATCTGCCTTCAGCTCAGGTCATGATCCCAGGGTCCTAGGATCGAGTCACGCATTGGGATCCTTATTCCGCGGGAAGCCTGCTTCTCCTTCCCCAATAGCCCCTGCTTGTGTTCCCTCTCTCGCTGTGTCTCTCTCTGTCAAATAAATAAATAAAATCTTAGAAAAAAAAAAAAGGAATGGAAGAAAAGTAACTTAAGTGATTTGCAAACTAGATTTTGATTTTAGCTGTGAAAGCAGGTCTCATTTCTCTTTGTAACACTTGGGGATTCAAATTCTCAATGTAACAAAGCAAATGAACTGAAATATAAGTGAGTATGAAAATTACTAAGCTATAGGGAATATACTGTATATAAGAGCATGGGATATAAAATTAGATCTGCCTTTCCTTCATTTTAATTAGTTATAATTAATTAATTTTTAAGTAGGCTCCATGTCCAGCATGGAGCCCAATGCAGGGTTTGAACTCGTAACACTGAGATCAAGAATCTGAGCTGAGATCAAGAGTCAGATGCTTAACCGATCGAGCCACCCAGGCGCCCATTTAATTTGTATTTATTTTTTAAATTCAAGTATAATTAACATACATATGTTAGTTTCAGGTGTACAAGATCTACCTTGATTTTAGTTTTGGCTCTACCATTTACTATTTGTGTGACTTTGGTTTCCTCTAATATAGGCATAATAATAGATTACTGGTATATGGTATCTGGCACATATTTATCAATTTTTTTTTTTTTAAGATTTTATTTACTTATTTGTCAGAGAGAGAGAGAGCACAAGCAGGGGGAGTGACAGGCAGAGGGAGAAGCAGGCTCCCCGCTGAGCATGGAGCCCAATGTGGGACTCGATCCCAGGACCCTGGGATCATGACCTGACTGAATCACTCAGGCGCCCTTATCAGTTGTTCTTATGATTATCATCCCTTTTGTTGATGATCTACATTTAGAGTTTCCTATTGGACCACATTGTTTTGGGTTCTTGTAGAGTCCTTGCTACCTTGCTGATTCCCTATCTATACTCTTTCAAATAATGCCCTGAGAAATGCTACAGAAAACATTGAGACAATACTTGCTACTTTATTTACTATAAGGATATTATCTTCCACAACACTTGTTGCCTTTTTAGGAAGAAGTATCGGAAGAAATTTACTTTTGTATAGATGCTATGTCTCTTTTTAAGCTATATTAAATCCTTTTTGAAATAGGATAGGGAATAAATAAAAACACTGTCCAGTGCTAAGAATTTTTCTTACCGTTCGTATCTTTCAGTTGAAATCTGCCTTTTCAGAGCGTCGTGATCGGTTTGTAATTGTGTCACTTTAGCCCGAAGCATGGTGTTTTCCCGGCCTTGACTAGTTCTTAAAAACACATTTTAAAAATCAAAGAAATAAGTAACAAATGTGCTGTTTTGTAATCAAGTACTATGGATTTTTGTTTTTGTTATTAATAAATACAAATGGAGGTGATACTTCAGGACAAAAAAAGAAAAGAACAAGACTTTTTAACACAAATTTTCTCAACTTCAGGAGCTTATTTTCTTCAGGGGCTTCTATCACTAAGTTTTCCTTTTCATTCATTCATTCATCTTATTTATTTAACAAACATTTAAACTGAGCTTCCAGTATGTGCTGGGCACTGCAGCAATGGTGGAAATATAAATTTGAACAAGACATGAATTATAACATCAAGATGTAAAGTATCTTTGTTGACTCTTTCTTGACTCCTGCCTCAGAAAGAGAAATATTTTTTCTTTTTTTTTTTTTTTAAAGATTTTATTTATTTGACAGAGAGAGAAAGAGCACACAAGCAGGCGGAGTGGCAGACAGGGGGAGAAACAGGCTCCCTGCCCAAAAGAGAGCCTGATGTGGGGTTCGATCCCAGGACCCTGGGATCATGACCTGAGCCATGCTTAACCGACTGAGCCACCCAGGTGCCCCGAAAGAGAAATATTTCTTAACTTCTTCTAAAACTGTTCCGCTTGTACTATCTACTCTGGGTTTCTTCCCCTCTTCCATCAAGTATGTCCAAACCTGTCCATCTAAAAGACTGTCCATCTAAAAGACTATCATCAATCTCCTAAAAGGTAATATCACACAGTCTTTTTGAAGTCTTTTTCCTAGTCCACAGCAAGAGACACAGACAGCTCTCCCCATCCTGAAATGCTCTCTCCTTTGCTGACTCCTCTTTGTTCCTCAAATTTAGACATTTTTCTAAAGTTCATTCATTCAATTTCATGGGTGCCATCTCTATGGTGAAGAGAGACAAATCTACATTTCCAAACACAATGTCTCTCCTGAACTAAACCCCTGAATTCCAAAAGCAGCCACCACGTAAGTAAGATATTTTGGTTTTGTACCACATTACACACTTCCCTCCCCCTCTCCCACCAAAAATTGAAAAATTATTTTTGACAAGCTGTTTTCTTTACATAGGTTGATTTATGGCACTTACAATTTGCTTTCTGAAAGGGTTAACTTCTCTTTAAGTAGCTGAATTTCTGTATCCTTCTCGTGGGATGTTAAATGAGAATGAAATTCCTTATCTCTATTTGTAGCCAACAATGATTCAAGGTTTTTAATTGTATGTCTCTCACTTGACAGTTGTTTTTTTAACAGTTCTGCTTCTGATTTTGTATTTTCTAATTCTGCCATGACCTACAGGGAAAACAAAGGAAGATTACTTCAGTAGAATTTTAGACTTGTTCTGAAAAATTACTTGCAGAGCTATACACCCATCAGTTATTTATTTTGGGTACCAGTTAAAGATTTTAGAACCATTTTTTTAAGTGTAAGAAAATCATCTTATTTTCAAAATAATTTTTGCTATTTTCAGTAAGGGCTTATTTGCTATAATACCTACTCCAGCCCTCAAATAGTTTTCATTCACACTACCTTGTCAAGAGACGGTCATTAACATAAAATCCTAAAATGTGGCCAATCTTATCAGCAAGGAAGCCCTTCTGATCTATTTCGTGTCCTCTGACAACACAGTCAAACCAGCATTGGAGCATCTCAGTACCCGAAAATAAACATCCTACTAAATGAATGAAAACTGAAAACACCTATGTTTGAAAACACACACTGGGTTGTTTAAAGTAATGCCTCAGTTTGAGAATGGGAAGTTCCAGCTAACTAGACTTTTAAAATTAACTAAGATTTAAATGTCTTGGGATTTTTTTTTAAGATTTTATTGATTTATTTGAGATACAGCATGCGAGGAGGTGGGGGCAAAGGGAGAGGGAGAAGTAGACTCCCCGCTGAGCAGGAAGCCAACTTGGGGCTTGATCCCAGGACCCGGAGATCATGACCTGAGCCGAAGGCAGTTGCTTAACCAACTCAGCCTCCCAGGCGCCCCAAAATGTCTTGGGATTTTTATCAGAAAAACTACTCCATTTAGGAAGTAATAAACTGCTCAATCCATCATTTAAATCTTACCTTCAAACAGAGAAAAGAAATGTACTGGGATAGGCTCCTATTCTATAATAAGAAGACTCCTATTTTCCTAAATACCCATCTACTCCAAAATGGAGAGCACCTCGTTTCATCACGATGTTTGCCAGAAAAATCCTGGCAAAGAATCTAGTTGTCAAAATCCTGTAGTCAAAAGTAACTCCTTAAAGGGGAACAAATATATTGGGCAGTGCATGATAAAGTAAAACAATGAGGGGAGGGCTTAATAAAACAATGTGCTACAAAACAAAATCTTTTCAGTTCTTACCCTCTCTAACTCCAGGCTTTTGGAATTCAGTTGTTGGGTCATGATATCTTTGCCTGAATCAAGCTTAATGCAAAGTTCTCTAAGAGACGACAGATCATTCAACACCACCGCTTTTGCATCTTCTTGATGTCTCAGTTCTTCTTCTAATCTAGACATGGCTTTTGCCATTGATGAGATCTGAGATTCATAAGCATGATGTGCATTTATGTGCTGAAAGTAGAAAAAGAAACCGACAAAAAGTTGAAATAACCCAATAATTTTAAAGGCTTGAGTCTGTGCAGCCACGACCTCCCTTTATGCAAATATGAGAGCCAATTTTTGCATATTTTAAGATACTCTCAGGAAGCTGCCTGCTATTTAAAGGTGGCCTATTATGCTTAACCAAATGAATTGTATATAATTATTAATCACAGTACCTAAGTACCTCATGTATATATCTGGAAGATGCAAAGATGAAAATTATTGTTTTAGGGTGAACAAGAGGGATCTTTGAAGTTAGGTTAAATTTTATCTTTATAAATTGTTATAATACCCTCTCAAGAAAAAGTAACATATATAATCACTCCTTAGCTGTCTTTAAATTTTAAATTTCAAAATGGAGTTTGCTTTAAAATGAAATACGTGAAGTTGTATTTAAATTTAATTTAACCTAATAGTAATAAACAACTTTATAAGACTTTAATAACTGAAATAATAAAGTTTGAAATACTGATACAGATCTTTTTTCTAGAATAGTCCACATTTTAAGTTTCTCAATTTAAATTGAGTGATAAATACAAGCTGATATAAACTCTACTCTAGAGTTTTTTTTTTAAAATATTTTATTTATTTATTTATTTGACAGAGAGAGACATCGAGAGAGGGAACACAAGCAGGGGCAGAGAGAGAGGGAGAAGCAGGCTTCCTGCTGAGCAGGGAGCCTGATGCAGGGCTCGATCCCAGGGCCCTGGGATCATGACCTGAGCCGAAGGCAGATGCTTAACGACTGAGCCACCCAGGTGCCCCTCTACTCTAGAGTTTAATAAGACTTCCATACTTGAAAAATAAAATTATTTTAATAAGTAATAATGAAATAAGTTGACATTAAAAATCTAACTGTGCTGTGAAGATTTAATAAATTTCAACAGTTACATAAAAGTAAATATTTGGATTTTCCAAGTTAATGAATTTAAAATCAAAGTTCCCTAAACCTAAATATGTAAAAGCAATTTTATATACCACATAAAAACATAAACAATGACATAGAACAAAAAATTAAAGAACAGTTTCTTCTGAGAATTTTTCTGAAGGTTGAAAGCATTCCTTCAGTTACTATACTCTTAATAAGAAAGCTCAGAGAGATAGGGTAGTTTCCTAGCACTGCTGCAACCAATCCCTGCAAATTACTGGGTGGTTTTAAACAACAGAAATTTCTTGTCACAATTCTGGAGGTTACAAGTCTGAAATTTAGACGTTAGCAGAGCTGGCTTCTTCTGGAGGTTCTAAGAGAGAATCTATTCCATGCCTCTCCCCCAACTTCTGGTGGCTGCTAGCAATCCTTAGTGTTCCTTGCCTTGTAGACACTTCACTCCAGTCTCTGCCTCTGTCTTCATCTGGTGTTCTCCCTTCCAGATTGTTCCAGTCGTTGGATTACGGCCTGCCCTGGTCCAGTATGACCACATCTTACCTTGATTATAACTGCAAAAACCTTATTTCCAAAAAAGGCCACATTCACAGGTGCTGGGGGTTAGGATTTCAACATAACTTAAGGCCCATAATTCTGTCCACCCTTTAGCTCCCCAAAATTCATGTCCTTCCTTTGTGCAAAATATAGTCACTCCATGCCAACATCCTAGCATCAATTCTAAGTCCAAAATCTCATCTAAGCATCATCTAAATCAGATATAGGTAAGACTCTGAGTATGGTCCATCCAGGGGCAAAACTACTCTCCTTCCCGAGATCTGTGACACTGGTAAA
Source organism: Callorhinus ursinus (assembly GCF_003265705.2). Taxonomy (NCBI): domain Eukaryota; kingdom Metazoa; phylum Chordata; class Mammalia; order Carnivora; family Otariidae; genus Callorhinus; species Callorhinus ursinus. The sequence goes on along the minus strand of NW_027397066.1, from coordinate 44,173,708 downwards.
CAAGTCATTTGCTTCCAAAAACAATAGCGAAACAAGCACAGAATAGACATGCCCACTCTGAAAGCGGGAAAAGAGAAGGAATGAAAGGGTTACTAGTCCAAAGTAAGTCTGCAACCAAGCAAGGAAAATTCCATTCAGTTTTAAGGCCTAAGAATAATTATCTGTGCCCTGATGGTCTGTCTTCTGGGCCTGCTAGGGTGGTCCCACCTTCTCAACCCTCAGCTACAGCCCCACCCTCCTGGCCCTCAGAGGCAGTGGCCCTGCACTCTGGAACCAAGAAGGCAATATCCCCTGGGCCTGTGGTGACAACAGCAGCCCTGTCAGCCTTTGAGCTACGTACAGAGCCACTCTTCCTTTTTCTCTAAGGAGAACTGGTATTTTTAGTCAAGTAACTCTACTAGCCTGTTTTCTGCTGGTAGGATCCCGGATGTTCAACAGCCTTCCTTCGTTTCACCTTGTTTCTGTCCCTGTCAGTACAAGCTGGCAGTATTCTCCTGAGATGACTGACTGGCCACGTGAGTCACAGACATAATCTGTTCACAGAGGGGCTGTGGAGCCACACACTTGGCCCTGTCTCCAGAGCACACTGTCTGGATAGGCTAAGAATTTTCCAAATCACCAAGACCTGGTTCCATTTTTCCTCCTGAATTTTAAGTCTAGTATACTTAACATACAGTGTTATATTAGCTCCAGGTGTACAATATAGTGACCCAACAACTCTGTACATTACTCAGTGCTCTCCATGGTATGTGTCCTCTGAGTCCCCTTCACCTGTTTCACCCCTCCCCCCACCCACCTCCCCTCTGGTGACCAGCAGCTTGTTCTCTAGAGTTAAGAGTCTGTTTTCTTGTTTGTCTTTTTTCTTTGTTCATTTGTTTTGTTTCTTAAATTCCATATATGCGTGAGATCATATGGTATTTGTCTTTCTCATTTTGCTTAGCATTATACCCTCTAGATCCATCCATGTTGTTGTAAATGGCAAGAATGAAAAGATTTGTTCTTTGTTATGGCTGAGTAATATTTCATTGTGAGTGCAAGCGTGTATATATATATATACACACACACACACATTGCACATATATGTATATACACACACCATATCTGCTCCTCCCCAGATGTGCTCGCTCTAATAAATAAAATTTAAAAAAATCCAAAAAAAAAAAAGAAGTTCTACTTTCCTTCCAAGAGTAGAACATAATTAATTCAGCTGAGTTCTCTGCCATTTTATAACAAGGATCACCTTTCTTTCAGTGTCCAATAACATGTTCCTCAATTGCATCTGAGACCTCACTAGAAGAAACATTAAGATTTCTGGAAAAATTCTGTTCTTGACAATTTATGTATTTTGTAAATGACAGAAGTTTTGTCAGTAGCTCTTCTTTCTTTTTCTGAGCCCTTACTAGAATCCCCTCTATCATATGCATCTTTCTACCAACAAGTTTTTCAAAGCAATCTAGGCTTTTTCGATCAAGCACCTCAAAATTCTTTCGGCCTGTATCCATTACCAAATTCCAAAGCCACTATTTTTACGTTTGTTATAGTTTTCCTTAAGGAAAAAAGTATGGCTGGGGTGCCTCGGTGGCTCAGTCAGTTAAGCGGCTGCCTTCGGCTTAGGTCATGATCCCAGGGTGCTGGGATCGAGCCCTGCACTGGGCTCCATGCTCAGCGGGAAGCCTGCTTCTCCCTCTCCCATTCCCCCTATTTGTGTTCCCTATCTCGCTGTCTCTCTCTGTCATATAAACAAATAAAATCTTAAAAAAAAAAAAAAAAGGAAAAAAGTATGGCAATTCTTGAAAAAAAAATCAAACATAAAAAGTTCCACTTCCAGGTATATCCTAAATAACTGAAAGCAAGAACTTGAATAGATTGTACATTCATGTTCGTAGCAGCATTATTCCTGGTAGCCACAGATGAAAACAAATGAAATGTCCACTGACAGATGAATGGATAAAGAAAGTGTGAGATATATACACAATGAAATATTATTCAGCCTTAAAAAGAAATGAAATTTGGACACATGCTACAACATACATGAACCTTGAGGTTAACTGAACCTTAAGCCTAAGTGAAATAAGCCAGTCACAGAAAGACAAATATTGTATGGTTCCACTTATATGAGGTACAAAGAATAGTCAGATTCAGAGAGAAAAAGTAGGATGCTGGTTGCCAGGGGCTGAGATGGGGAGGGAAGGCGGGGTGGGAGTGAGCAATGGGGAGGAATGGGGAGTCAGTGTTTAATGGGTACAGAGTTTCAGTCAGGAAGATGAAACCGTTCTGGCGCTGGTGGTGACAGTGGTATAACAATGTGAAGTTACAACTGCCAAAGAACTGTACTCTTAAAAACGGTTCAAATGGTAAGTCTGATGTTACGCATATTTTACTACAATTTAAAAAAAAAAGTAATGGGGCTCCTAAGCAAATTATCAGAATTGATAAAAGATTACATTGAACTTGACGTTATCAATGCTTAAATCTCACTTCAATAAAGTATATTTGAATGCTATTGTTTTACTAAATAATGTCATCACAAGATAAATGAATATATTACCTCCTGAATTTCTTTTTCTAATAGCTCCACCCTTTCTCGAAGGTGTCTCCTCTCTGTGTCAATAGAAAGAAGTTCCAGTCGAACTGAGCTGCTTTCTCCCTCAGCTTGATGGGCTTTGACCTCCCAGTCTTCAGCGCGGTTATGAAGCATCTGAAATCTATCTAACAAATCTTGATTTTCTTTTTCCTGGTTTTAAGCAAAATTAAATTGTTTCTAAATTAGTAACTGTCATCCACTGGAATACTCATATCATAAACATATATAGACACTGGGATTTTTGTTTTAATTAGGAAGCATACACTATTAGCATACTAAGTAAGATCTAGGGGGAAATATAAAAATACAGTAGGCAAGATCTCCACTCTCATATCTTAATATCTAAGAGAGGAGACAGAAAAAATAAATATATAAATGAGGAGACAGAATAAATACACATGAAAATATTTTTTAGATAGCAGTCTTAAATCCAACCTAAATAATGTTTTTTTTACCTTAGCAGCCATTAAGCTCTCCCATCGTGACACCTCAGTTATGTAATTATGAACTCTACTCTTCATTTCTTCTTTTTCTTGCACTGCTGCTTCCAATTCCAGTGAGATTTCCTATAAACCAGAAAATTGAAGACAGATCTACAATGAATGTGGCACCTAATGAATTATATTTATATTCAAATAGCTCCTTCTGAATTGGGGGAATAAGAGTAGGAAAAAGGAAAACTGTTCCTAAGAGTTATTTTCACATGTTTTTCCTGACCTCGACTTTTTAACCAAATATTACCACCCATCGCACACAGCAGTCTTGACCATGTACCTGGCATTCATCGCCCACAGCAGTCTTGACCATGTGTCTGGCATTTGTATTATGGGGCTAGCTATGCTCATGGGTTGACGTTTTTTAAAATTCATATATCAGCAATATGCTGTATACTGAACACTAAAAGTAATTTTTAAAAAATTTAAAATATTTAAAACAGGAAAATCATTCATCTTCTTGCTATAATCCTTTAACAAACCAGCACAAGCAAAACTAATACTTTTCAACATCTGCCATTCTAAAATAGTCATTAATTTACTTATAGGTATATCTCTAAGCTGCTGGCAGGAAGTATGAAAAATTAAAATCTATCCTGGGTCTTTAAAACACAGCACTTTGTCCCTGGAGTGATGCTGAGGGTGCCAATGGTATCAAAGTGGTACCAAAGGGCGCCACAGAGAAAACCACGCTCTCAGCTTTAGGACTCCCTGTAACAAAGACCAAAATGGTAAGGAGACCACAGTTGCATCAGTTAGACACCCTGTGATAGACAGCAGCGTTCTAAACCACATTTTTTAAATACTCTTATAAATTCCATTCTCCTCAAAGAATTATGTTGTTGATATTTAGATCATTAATATGTTTAAAAAACATATTTAGAGCTTTAAAATTTAGCAAAGAATGAATATGCTATAAAACAATCAAAGTTTATGCATTGTGCTCATACCTGGTTTTCTCTTGCCATTGTAGCCAGATCATCTTGTAATCTTCTGTTTTCCTTAAAAGACATTTCTTTAGATTTTCCTACCTCATCAAGTTCTTTGTGAGCTGCATCAAGCTGGCGCCGGAGGCTGCTTATTTCTCGGTCCCGATTAGTCAACGTTTCCTTTAGCTGGCTGTTAACACGAGGGATGTGGAAATAATAAAGAAAGCTTTTTGGAATACTGTAAATCATTTAAAAAACTGTTGTACTCTGCATTAGGTATACTAAGAATACAAGAAACTATACTACCTTAAGATACTGATTAGGTAAAGCAGATATTTTAGATCTCTACCAAACATTATTTAGAAATAGTCATAAAATAAATTTATAATTCCAAAAGTCAGTCAAGTAAAAGTAGAGGACTTTCTTTTTTTTTTTTTTTCTTTTTAAATAGAGGGCTTTCAAATGTTAGGAGCAAAACATAATAGATTGAATTGGCAAATGTTATTTAAGTCCCCACTAGTATGAAATGTGTAAGGTATATAAAATAATAATTAGTGACTTTTGTCTTAAGTAGAGACGAGACATAAAATGTAAAATTTTGTAACTGTTCAAGATAGGTTTTGATGTAGAACAAATTCCAGACTGGCTACTAAAGTAATCTAAGTTTTAATGATTAGGGTCTGAACAGAGTAATTATAGTAGAAATAAAAAGCAAATAGGTATGTAAAAGAATCATGAATCAGACATAACTGTTGAGATGTTGATGATGGAGGAGGGGAGCAAGTTCAAGAGGACGGCATGTTCATGTAACAGATTCAGGTGCTGTCACAGGCAAAACTGGACAAGGAAATTCTCCTATTGTCAAATTGCTACTTAAAGACGTAAACTGCACTTACTGAAAATTTCTTTAAAAAGCTGGATGCCATTTCATTGATTACTTACTTCATAGAAGATTCATACTCTGAGACTGTCTTCTTCATCTGAGCAATAGCTTTTTCCTACAGAAATTGTGAAAATATATGATTCTAAAACAGTCATATAAAAATGTCTTTACTTGAATTTATAATTTATCACATTTATATAAATTACGCTGTAAAAGAAAGTTTCAAAGTAAACATTTCTATGTCCCAACTGTACTTCACGTATTGGCATGTTTCTACCCACTCTAAGAATCTGAATTGTTTCCTTGAGTCTGCTATAATCACATCTGATAAAATTACATTCTATAAATAGAATTTTTTTTTCAGAGAGAAAGTGCATGCACCTATGAGAGCTGGGGATCAGGGGCAGAGGGAGAAAGAGACTATCAAGCACAGTCCACACCCAGTGTGGAGCCCAACACAGGGCTCAATCTCACAACCCTGATATCATGACCTGAGCCAAAATCAAGGGTCTGATGCTTAACTGACTGAGCCACCCAGGCACCCCTATAAATAGAATTTTTGCGGATCTGAATTATTGGCATGAAATGAAATTTAAGCATATTAGAAGATATGGCTCTGGGTCTTAGGAACTTGCATATGGAGTAAGAACTGCATATTTGAGAGAGAGAATTAAATTGTTTCTGTTGAGATGCCGGATAAAGATATTTAACAGTCACATACTTTATTAGCCAGGTTTTCTTGCAAGTTTGCAATCTTTTCTGTCTTCTCATCTACAGTCTCCTGAAGAAAGTCTTTTTCTTTGTCAATAACACCAATGGTCTTTTTCATTACATGAGCCTCTTCATTCTGCGAAGTCATCTGAAGGTGTAGTTTACCTATGAATAAAGAGAAATGTTCATTAGACAAAGTAAAATAGGTTTAGCAAAAGCAAAATTTAAAAACACTTACCTATTTTTTCCTCCAGTATGTTAATTTGGGCTTGGGCTGATTCAAGTTCACCTCTTTTCTTGGACAGCCGGTGCTGACAATCATCAAGTGACCTCTGTAGCTGCTCATTTACTATCCTAAAGTATATGGACAAAAACAAATGGCATTCTTTATCTCCGGCAGAAATAATTTTTTAAAAATGAGAGATCTGAAAAAAGTATTTTCTTATTTTTAAAGTTTCTTTTATTTCTTATTTTAAAGCTCTTCCAGTATAATCAATGATACTATATATTATTTCCTACTGTCTACCATTCTTCTTCAAAATGGTTCCACTTCCTAAAAATAATATAGTATGAAAATCAAATTAATTGTATACTCTTTTCTAGAGGTTTCTTGGTAGTTTTAAAGCCCTCCTCAGTTTCCTAATATCAACATTTTCCCTTATAAAATCTATTTTTAATAGTGGAGGCAAAAGCGTAGTCATTTTTATAGTATTGCCTGGCACTTCCAAGGATTATCCATAAATCCTGAGCAGTGAGCTTTTAATTTTGCTTTCTATTTTGACCTTTTTGGTGGGTAGTCAACTGGAGGTCATAGTAAACAGGGAAAGTGGACATTTATTGTAGTGCAATGAATATTTAAGAGTAAAGACTTGTTTCAGGGAACAAAAGAAAGAAGAAATAAAGACAATTTCAGAGGAATGACTTACTCATCAGTGAGATTATTTTTCAGAAGTAACAAGAATTTGCTCTCCTGTTACCTAGTTCTGGGATGCTTTTAGCCCTAGAGTTCTCAACCCTGCTCAGCTGGAAAGAAGTGGTTCTCACCTCAGGCTATTTATTGGGAACTCCCAAATGTTCCTTTTTAGAGTTCTTCTGAGGATGAGACAGCCACCAAGGGTGGCTCAGTTTAGAACTGCTTAAGGGGGAGGGGTTTTCAATTTCTGAAGCCACAGGTAAGATGGGACATACGGATAGAAATGAGGAAGTTTTATTGGCAATACGAAGTATTCTGAAAGACAGAAGACATGACCCTGATTGCTCTGACTGCAAGTGAATAATGGCCCAGAGGTAGGGAGGAAAGATGAACTGAGACTGGCTTCTTTAGGGTTGCACAATCAAACAGAACCAAGTCAGAAGGACTCTTATGTTCAAGCAATTTTATTTCAAAAAAATTACCTTTGAGGTCCAGGTGACTGCACTGTATTTAAGCTGTTCCTGAAAGCTACAGCTACTGCACTGAGGAATATAACCACAGGGAACAGAGAAAGAAGAAAGCTAATATTCATTGTATTGATACTTTATATACATTAGCTCTTTCATTCCTAGAACAATTCCATAATTAGAAATATCATCCGAATTTTATAGAAACAAACTAATAACTTGTCCAAGGTGACAAAGCTATTAGAGCAAAGATGTAAATTCAGGTAGGCTAACCTGATATCAGTGTTACTCTACTACATGACATTGCCTTCTGTGAAGAATTCAGGGAGACCAATATCCTCTATCTGGAAGGGAAAATGTTCAAAATGGAATGGCCCACGGAGTCCCTGTGAAGGACACCAAGTGGTTGGCAGTGTTTGAAGTACTAAGTAGTAAGATAAAGATGTCTTCACACTTAAGGTTCATAAGGAAGGTTAATTCCTAATGAAAGTAGGATTGATAAAGGAAGACAGAGTAACATCTTCATTACACACAAAAAGTAGGCCATTGGTAAGTCCTAAAAATAGCTTTACCTTTTCACACTCTAGTGTAGCCAGGAAGGGGCCAACAGAGATTCTATAACTGAGCCTGGATGTAACTTTTCTGACAGAAATACTGCTGCTAAGAAAAAGGTCTGCTTAATGAAAGAACCAAGGTATAAATTTCTTAAGGACAAATAGTTGAGTGACTATCATATTATTTGTTCATCATGGTATTTGGAAAGGAAAATTTGAGAAAATTTGTTAGGAGAAATGAACAAATTTCTTAGCCTTGAAAGTGTCATTAACATAACACAGGGAGTGATGACTTCACAGTAAAACAACTTAAAACCAAAGTTCTAGCTCTCTACTTAACCAGCCATATGGCTGGATAGGACCATCTCTCTGAGCCTCAAATTCCTTAGTTATACTACATTATATAGAGGTATACATGATTTCATTTTAGGGGGCAAAAGCAATTACTTCCCTTCATGATGAAATATATTTTAAAGACAGCATCTTAAAGAGACCTTATTCATAACAAGGGTTCAAGTTCTAAAATGGAGCTCAAGCTCCATCTTACAGGGGTAGGTTTGGAATTTTAATGGCGAATTAGAGGAAAGAGAAACAGTAATGATATCCCTGGTTTGGGTTTTTTTTTTTAATTTCTGGAATACTTACCAATTTAACCATCTGTAAATGTAAATCAGTGGCATTAAATACATTCACAATCCTGTACACCTATCACCACTATCTACCCAAAACTTTTTCATTATCACCAATATAAACTCTGTACCCACTGAACAATAACTCCTCCTTCTCCTCTTCCCATTCCCTGGTAACCTCTAATCTACTTCCTGTCTCCACGAATTTGACTACACTAGGTACCTCATATAAGTAAAATCATACGATATTTGTTCTTTTGTATTTGGCTTATTGCACTTAGTACAGTGTGTTCAAGGTTAATCTATGTTGTAGCAAGTGTCAGAATATCCTTTCTTTTTATGGTCGATCCAGTGTATGTATATACCACAATTTGTTTATCCATCTGTTGATGGACATTTGGGCTGTTTCTTTCTTTTGGCTATTGTGAATAGTGCTGCTAAGAACATTTGTGTACATACACTGGTCTGTTTTTAATTCTTTTAGGTATATACCTAAAATTGCTGGGTCAGATGGTAATTCTGTGTCTAGCTTTTAAAAGACCTGATAAATTGTTTTCCACAGGGGCTGAGCCATTTTATATTCCCACCAGCAATATGAGAGTTTTAGTTTCTCTACATCCTTGCCAACATTTGTATTTTCTTTCTCATTTACAGCCATGCTAGGGGATGTGAAGTGGTACCTCACTGTGGTTTTGGTTTGCATTTTCCTAATGAGCATCTTTTCATATGCTTGATGGTCATTTACATATCTTCTCTGGAGAAGTGCCTGTTTGAGTCCTTTGCCCATTTATTTTTTAAAAGGTTTTTTATTTATTTATTTGACAGAGAGAGAGCACAGGCAGGGGGAGCGGCAGGCAGAGGGAGAGTGAGAAGCAGGCTCCCTGCCAAGTGGAGAGCCCGATGCGGGGCTCGATCCCAGGACCCTGGGATCATGACCTGAGCCGAATACAGACGCTTAAAGACTGAGCCACCCAAGCGCCCCAAGTCCTTTGCCTATTTAAAAAAGACTGGTTGCATCTTTTTGCTCAGTTATAAGAGTTCTTTATACATTCTGGACACTAGCCCCTTATTAGAGATACAATTTGAAAATATTTTCTCCCATTCTGCAAGTTGTCACTTTCTTGATAAAGTCCTTTGATGCACAAAATTTTTTATTTTGTTGGAAGTCTAATTTACCTTTTTCTTTTGTTGCTCATTCTTATTAGTGTCCCATCTAAGAATCCATTGCCAAACCCAAAGTCATAAAGATTTATTCCTATGTTTTCTTCTAAGAGTTGTATGGCTTTAGCTCTTCTATTTAGGTCACTGATCCATTCCGAGTTAATTTTTATAATTAGTGTGAGGTAGGGGTCCAGTTTCATTCTTTTGCATGTGGATATCCAGCTATTCTAGCACCATTTAGATGAAACCATTCTTTCTCTATTGAATGCTCTTGGCACCCTTGTCGAAATCAGTTGGCCATAGATACATGGGTTTATTTCTGGACTTTCAGTTTTATTCAATTGGGCCACCTTTATGGCAATCCTTATGCCAGTTACTGCACTGTTTTGTATACTTTTTTTTTTTTTAAGATTTTATTTATTTATTTGACAGAGAGAGAAGGAGAAAGCACACAAGCAGAGGGAGGGTCAGGGAGAGGGAGAGGGAGAATCAGACCTCCTGCTGAGCAAGGAGCCCAACAAGGGGCTTGATCCCAGGCCCCTGGGATAATGACCTGAGCCAAAGGCAGAGACGCTAAACCAACTGAACCACTCAGGCACCCTGCTTTTTTTCTTTTTGATATACAATATTATATTAGCTTCAAGTATACAACATAGTGATTTGCCAGTTTATACACTACAAAATGACCACCACAATAGGTCTGGTTACCACCTGTTACCAAAGTTATTATAATACTGCTGATTATATCCCCTCTGCTGTACTTTACATTCCTGTGACTTCTCTGTCTGCCCTTTGTCACTTAGAATAATAGCCTCTAGGTCCATCCATGTTGTCACAAAATGACAAAATCTCATTCTTTTTTATGGTAATATTCCACTGTATATGTATATGCCATATCTTTTTTTTAACCATATTTTCTTTATCCACTTATCTATCAATGGATACTTGGGTTGCTTCCCTATCTTGGCTACTGTAAATAATGCTGCAATAAACATAAGAATGCATATATCTTTTTGAATTAGTGCTTTAGTTTTCTTTGGGAATCAATGGATCATATGGTATTTCGTTTTTAATTTTTTGAGGACCCACCATACTGTTTTCCACAGTGGCTGCATCAATTTACATACCCACCAACAGTGCATGAGAATTCGTTTTTTCTTTGCATCCTCACCAACACTTAATTTCTTGTCTTTTTGATTCTAGCTATCTTGACTAGCCTGAGGTGATATCTCACTGTGGTTCTGATTTGCATTTCCCCGAAGATTAGTGACATGGAGCATCTTTTTATGTATTTCTTGTGTATCTTCTTTGGAAAAATGTCTATTCACGTCCTCTGCCCATTTTTTAATCGATTGTTTTTTGGTGTTCAGTTGTATGAGTTCTTGATATTATTTTGGATATTAACCCCTTATGAGATACATGATTTGCAAATATTTTTCCCATTCAGTAGGCTGCCTTTTCATTTTGTTGATGGTTTCCTTTACTGTGCAAAAGCTTTTGTCTGACATAGTTGCAAGTGTTTATTTTTGCTTTTATTGCCCTTGTCTCACACAGATCCAAAAAAATACTGCTAACACCAATATCCAAGAGTTTCCTGTTTTCTTTTAAGAATTCTATGGTTTCAGGTCTTACATTTAGGTCTTTAATCCATTTTGAGTTTATTTTTTGTATGTGGTATAGGAAAGCAGTTCAGTTTCCCCAACACCATTAATTGAAGACACTATCTTTTCTCCATTGTATATTCTGGCCTCCTTTGCCATAGATTAATGGACCATAGAAGTGTGGATTTATTTCCAGGCTTTCTATTCTGTTCCATTGATCTATGTTTTTGTGCCAGTACCATACTGTTTTGATTACTATAGCTTTGTAGTATAGTTTGAAATCTGGGAGCATGATACCATCAGCTTTGATCTTTCTCAAAACTGCTTTGACTACTTGGGGGCTTTGTGGTTCTGTACAAATTCTAAGATTATTCGTTCTAGTTCTGTAAGAAAATGCTTGTGGTATTTTAATTAGGATGCACTGAATCTGTACATTGATTTGGGTAGTATGAACATTTTAACAATATTCTTCAAATCCATGAACATAATGTATCTTTCCCTTTATTCTGTCATCTTCAATTTCCTTCATCAAAGTCTTATAATTTTCAGAGTATAGGTCTTTTACCTCCTTGGTTAAATTTATTCCTACCTATTTTATCCTTCTTGATGCAACTATAAAAGGAATTGTTTTCTTGATATCCCTTCTGCTTGTTTGGTATTAGTGTACAGTAACCCAACAGATTTCTATACATTAATTTTGTATCCTGCAACATTACTGAATTCATTAGTTTTTTTTTTTAAGAGTTTATTTGTCAGAGAGAGAGAGAGAGAGCAAGCACAAGCAGGGGGAGAAGCAGGAAGAGGGAGAAGCAGGCTTCCCGCTGAGCAGGGAGCCCAATGTGGGGCTCAATCCCAGGACCTGGGATCATGACCTGAGCCAAAGGCAGACACTTAACCGACTGAACTACTCAGGGCGTCCCTGAAGTCATTTATTAGTTTTAACAGTTTTGTGGTTTTAGAGTTTTCTATGTATAGCATTATTTCATCTGCAAACTGAGTACTTCTTCCTTACCAATCTGGATGCCTTTTATTAATCCTTTTCTTGTCTGGTGTGTCTGTATGAGGAGGTGAGCTCAAGATCCTCCTACTCTGCCATACTGACTGGGATCTCTCCTTTGTTTTATTTCAGATGTCTCCTGAGAGTCTATGTTTATGGCCCTCCACTAATTGAGATAGGCTGGCTACTATTAAGTATCATCTCTTGGTGAGCCAGAGAGGGAAAAAGGGATCAGCACTGGCTTTTCTTTGCCTTTTTACAAAAGGATGACTTGAATACGGTGACCCTAATTTCCCTTGGCCCTTCCAAGTCCATCTCCATGAGCTCACTGTCCTCACCTGGGGCTCTGGCTCCTCTTCCTGTCTTTGTAGAAAAAATGTTAGCATGCCCAGAAGACACTTCGTAGGCATTCAAAGGAGTCTGTGAACCTTCCTTCCCATATCTAAAATGGTTCTCAGTTCCTTTAACAAATAAAAACTTCTCAAGGGAGACCAGTTATATCTGGTTGTCTGAATATACCTAAATTCTCCTGTAACAACTGATACCCACTGCCATAATATTAACTTCAACCAGAGTTTTCTGGGCCCTTTCCAGGAAAATCTGCTAATACATTTATTTGATCCTGGGTAAGTATATAACCTTCTAGTTTTGAAAAAGGTACAAAAATAACTAAAGACTAAGGTAAACTGAAAACAGTCCGAGGGTATTTTCAGCTATAAGAATCTAAGCGTTTAGAGCCTCATTGCTAGCAGCTGTAAAAATTAAGGCTTTTTACTATGGGGTTGATTGAGAAAAGTCAGTTGACTAATTTGGCTGGAAACTATCCCCAAGCAGGGGTTGGCAAAACTACAGCCTGCTACCTGTTTCTGTTAAGGCCCAAGAGGTAAGAATGATTTTTACATGTTTACATGATTGAAAAAAATTTCAACAGAAGACTGGTATTTTGTGACATATGAAAATTATATGAAGTTCAAATTTCAGCGCCCATAAAGTTGTACTGACCACAGCCACACTACTCCATTTATATATTGCCTATGGTTGCTTTTGTGCTACAAAGCAGGATTGAGTAGATGAGGCAGGGACTGGGCGGTGTGTATAATCTGAAACATTGACTCTCTGTTCCTTTACAGAAAAAGTTTACTGACCCTAGCTCCCGAGGATGGCTAACATGCTCTGAGGGGCTAAGACCATCTTCCCCGGGTAGAACAAAGTTGCTCTATAGCACTATGGAGTTTTGAATTGGGGCATTAAATGCCAGGTCTCATTAAATGCTAAAATTCAAAGAAGACAAGAATCATTTGTTTAACATTAATGGCAGTCTTAAAGTGGGATTTTGTAATACATCCTCAGATGCTGTATTTGAACAATTAGAGACTGTGCTTGATAGAGAAAAGACTGTTTGGTGGCACTGAAATTTGTTTAAAGATGCCTGACCCAGGACAGGGAAAAGAAAATGGGTCACCAGGTGGATGAAAAGGAACATATGCTTCATCTATCTGGGTATCAGCTTCTTCTTTTTTTTCCTTAAAGATTTTATTTATTTATTTGACACAGAGAGAGAAAGCACACAAGCAGGGGGAGGGGCAGGGGGAGAGGGAGAAGTAGGCTCTCCACTGAGTAGGGAAGAGCCCCACAGGGGACTTGATCCCAGGACCCGAGATCATGACCTGAGCCGAAGGCAGATGCTTTACCAACTGAGCCACCCAAGCGCCCCTGAGTATCAGCTTCTTAAATGTCTCCATGTCAAGGTAAGATAACTTTATGCGATTAAAGGAGCAGAAAAATCTCTACTAACGATATCGAAAGTGGCATGAGGTTTGGGTAATGTGGCTTTGCTTCCACAGAGTGCTTGCCATCATGGTTTGTATTTGGTTTACAATTTGGATTGGACCTGAAGCTAGAGCTCATGGTTCTACTAGGAGAATGATACGGAGAATGTGACTGACAAACATTCCTCAGAGACAAGTCAGTTTTTTCTGTCAGAGCAAAATAAAGTTATGGAACCATGCAATTTCCCCAGGTGGTACAAGGTAGACAGTAAAGTCTTCACAGTCCCTCCTACAACACACTGTCTATGAGGGAAGTAGCACATTGAGCTCACAAGAGGAAAGGACATTATAACAGAAAATGTGAAAGGAGCTGTAGGCTAGGGGATCCAAAAAAGGGCACTGAAAGCTCTGCCTTATAAGACTGAGAAGGGCCTTCTGTGAGGAAAGGAGAGTTGCGGCTACAGTCTGAAGGAGAAAGCAAAATGGATTAAATGCAGACCCAGTCAGCTCAATACAACAGGGAAACAGGTAGACTAGTAATTCTGGGTGACAGAAACATATCATAGTATCTATACTTTGGAGCTGAGGATAGGCATGAACCAGAAGAAGAGAGGCTGGTCCATTCAGCTAGCTTTCCAGAGGATGTATGTAGCTCTCACAAAAAGAAAAAAGAAAAAAGTAAAAATGAAGCTTTCACTTTAGTTCTTCCTAATGTCTAACTTATCAAGACTTGGGAGTCAGAGCAGCAAAAGAGCAAAAATTAGAGATATCCTATGAGTCCCTAAAATAGTATTCCTTAATTAATCAGACACAATGAGCTCTTGATCTTATTTCATTAAATTTGTTTGATAATCACAGACCCCCTTATGAACAAATTCAGGCCTTTCTTTTCCTAATTATTCCTTGGATTTTCAATCCTACTGTTTATTTTACTATATATATTGCAATTCTCAGTATTCGTATATTAGATCTGTGTCTTTTCTCTCATCATTTCTTTTTATTCTTCCTGGTTCTGAATTCTAGATGAATTTCTTGAGCTTGTTTTTCTATTTCACTAACTCGGTTTTCAGAAATATCCATTCTACTGTTCACTTACACTTTCAGTTCTAATTTATCAATCTTTTTTTTTTTTTTTTAAAGATTCTATCTATTTGAGAGAGAGAGAAAGCGCTTGTGCACATGCAAGCACAAGAGGGCACGGACAGGGAGGGGGCAGAGCGAGAGGGAGAAGCGGGCTCTCTGTTTCAAGAGGGAGCCCACGCAGGACTCAGTCCTGGGAGCCATGGATCATGACCTGAGCTGAAGGCAGATGCTTAGCTGATTGAGCCACCCAGGTGTCCCTATTAATCTTTCTATTTTTTTTTTCCAATTTTCTTTCTAATCATCATTACTACAATCCTTTCTGATCTCAAGTTGTTATGATTTCATGACTGATTTACATTCACATATGCAATGTCATGTTGGCATCTGAAAATCTTTTCCTGATCTTTACTGTAAATGTAATTTAGAGAGGAATATCTCTTCTAATTCTTCAGTGATCTTCTGATCATAAGTCTTTTTACTTATTGCAGCTACCCAGTCCAGAAAAAAAACTGTTGAATTTTTGTTTCTTTCAATGTTCTGTATTTTAAATTTACTAATGGCTAACCAACAACCCAGTCTCCTAAGGCAAACACTTTCTGCATTCTGTATCTTTCTTTCATTCTCATATAAATCATCCAATCATCCTTTCGATTTTATGAAGAAATGTTTCCTAAATCTAGCCTCTGTTCAAGTTCACTGTCACTGTTTATAGTCCAGACACATGGTCTCCATCGTTTGCCATCAGTCTCTTAAGACTCCAAATCCATCTTCCCAATTTCTGCCAGAGTTCATCCTAAAAGGCATGTTAATAACATTACCTCTTTGGTTAAAAATTTGTTCTCCATATTTATAAGGTAAAATCCAGACACTCTTGGTTATCATACCATATTCTTCATAACCTGACTCTAACCTGTAGATACAGCGTATTTTTCCATACTGACCTTTTTACCTTTCAGACACATCACCTTTTTAGACTCTGTATATGCATATTCTGATTTTACATTTTTTAAAAGAGAAAGGACCGCCCTCTTCTCTCCAGGCGTCCTTGTGAGAGTGACATCGCGGCAATCCCTGACGCACCGCCGGATGCCCAGGGAAGACAGGGCAACCTGGAAGTCCAACTACTTCCTTAAGATCATCCAACTTTTGGATGATTATCTGAAATGCTTCACTGTGGGAGCAGACAATGTGGGTTCAAAGTAGATACAGCAGATCCGCATGTCCCTCCGCAGGAAGGCTGTTGTGCTGATGGGCAAGAACACCATGATGTGCAAGGCCATCCGAGGGCATCTGGAGAACAACCCAGCTCTGGAGAAACTGCTGCCTCATATCCGGGGGAATGTGGGTTTTGTGTTCACCAAGGAGGACCTCACTGAGATCAGGGACACGTTGCTGGCCAATAAGGTGCCAGCTGCTGCCCATGCTGGTGCCATAGCCCCTGTGAAGTCACTGTGCCAGCCCAGAACACTGGTCTGGGGCCCGAGAAGACTTCCTTCTTTCAGGCTTTAGGCATCACCACTAAAATCTACAGAGGCACCACTGAAATCTTGAGTGATGTGTAGCTGATTAAGACCGGAGACAAAGTGGGAGCCAGTGAAGCCACACTGCTGAACATCTCCCCCTTCCCCTTTGGGCTGATCATCCAGCAGGTGTGTGACAATGGCAGCATCTACAACTCTGAAGTGCTTGACATCACAGAGGAGACTCTGCATTCTTGCTTCCTGGAGGGTGTCCGCAGTGTTGTCAGCGTATGTTTGCAGGTAGGTTACCCAACTGTTGCATCAGTGCCCCATTCTATCATCAATGGATACAAGCTGGTCCTGGCTTTGTCTGCAGAGACTGATTACACCTTCCCACTTGCTGGAAAGGTCAAGGCCTTCTCGGCTGATCCATCTGCGTTTGTGGCTGCTGCCCCCACTTCTGCACCTGCTGCTGCTGCGGCCCCAGCCAAGGCTGAAGCAAAGGAGGAGTCGGAGGACTTGGACGAGGATATGGGATTTGCTCTCTTTGACTAACACCAAAAAGCAACCAATTCAGCCAAGTTTATTTGTGAGACAAGGAAATAAAGGCTTACTTCTCTTAAAAAAAAAGAGAGAATGAGAAAGGACAATGACAAGCAAAGAATTCTGTAATTTTCAGCAATCCTACAGCAGGGAGTACAAATAATCCGAAGTACCTAAGGGGAATTTCTGAAGGAAGTAGGTACAAAAACTTGTCTGCAATCATATCAGTCTGTGAGAGTCTTTAAAAATAGAGATACTCAACACCTACCCAGGTTTGCTCAGTGAATAAGAACCTCCAGAGACTTGTCCTTAAATTCATACTTTTCAAAATCTCCACAGGTGATTCTGCTGCAAGTCCAACTTTCACTGTTTAAAGGCCTAATCCAAAATGCCATCACTAAGAACCTCACATAGCAACTAATTTGTTCCCAGAAGTGAAATAACAAAAGTTTCAATAAACTTACCTAAGCGAGTTCATCTCTGTCTTCCGATGAGATGAGTCACCAGCCACATGGCTAAGTTTTTGAGCTTGGAGTTTTGCTTTGCTCTCTAATGACTCTACTGTTTCTTTCATTATTAACACTTTAGACTTTAAATCACATTTTTCACCTTCAAGCTACAATTTAAATTAAAAAAATTAATAGATGTCTCAGTTTTGTCTTCCTTCAGCACTCTTTAATATTTCTAGAGAAAAACTAAGGAAATAAATTATATTTAACAATACTTTAAAAGTCATGTGTACAGTGTAGGTTCTAGATGTCAGAATGGGCATACACATTTATTCCTCCTTATCAGTATCAGGGAAATGAAAAAAAAAGGATACAAAATAAAAAAAAACAAGAAAGGAAGAAAAGAATATATCCATAACAGCAGTGAAAAAAGGAAGGGAAACAATTAGTCAACAGAGCAAACATTGTGAGGAATTTCTAAAAAACAGTAAGTACATAGGACTAAATTAAAGAAAAATCAGAGCAGAAAATACTGTAACCCAAACAAAAAATGGGTAAGATTTAGATGAAGAAACAAAAATTTTCCTGAAAGACATAAAACACAACCTGATTTAATGTAAAGACATAACACGTTTCTGAATGGAAACACAATATTGGAAATGCATTAAAAGTTCCTGAAATAATCGTAAATTCAATGAAATTTCAGTAAGAATCCTAACAGAACCTTTTTTAAATAAGGAAGGTGGCTCAGAATTCATTCCAAAATTCATTTAGGAAAAAAAGTTAAGAAAACAGGAAAAATTGTGGGGGATTTATGAAATATCAGAATAATTTACAAGCTACTATTAAACAGTGTGGATTTCAAATGAATGAGCAAATACAAGTACACAGATGTAAATTTAGAAAAGGTAGAATTTTAAGGGATGTAGGAAAAGAAAAAACTCTTTAAAAACAGAGTTGGGACAGCCACTCACTGAAGAAAAAAAAGATCTCTATTTTGTTTTATATACAAAAATAAATTCTAAATAGAATAATGATATGTATGTACAACTCAAAATCAGGAAATATTTGTGGGGCGCCTGGGTGGCTCAGTCGTTAAGTGTCTGCCTTCGGCTCAGGTCATGATCCCAGAGTCCTGGGATCGAGCCCCACATCGGGCTCCCTGCTCGGCGGGAAGCCTGCTTCTCCCTCTCCCACTCCCCTCTGCTTGTGTTCCCTCTCTCGCTGTGTCTCTCTCTGTCAAATAAATAAATAAATCTTAAAAAAAAAAAAGAAATATTTGTGTTAAATAGAAGTCTTCCAGTTAAAACTGTAGACTGACTATACACATTTGATCTTCCCTCCCACTTGAAATGACAGTAAAGGAATAGAAAGTTACACACTCATAAGGACATAGAAAACAAGAAAGAAAACAACAGTGGATAAGTGATGTCAATAACTTGTGGAAGACAAAGAGTAGATAGAATAAAGATGCAGAGTGGAAAGATACAATCTAAAGCAAAACTTCTGAACCTAGGAACTACTGATATTTGGGACCAGATAATCCTTTGCTCTGGGAGGCTGACCTGTGCATTGTGCACTGTAGGATGTTTAGCAGCATCCCAGTCTCTTGAGTAGGCAAGACCCTCTAGTAGAATTTCTAGGTATGAAAAGCACTTTTTCCCCTAGTTGTGTCAACCGCAAATTCTCCAGGTATTACCAAATATCTCCTAGGAGGCAGAACTGACCCCAGTTGAGGAACACTGATGTAAAGTAACCACAGTTAGCAACTAGTTGATCTGCCTTGAAGAAACTAAACACATGAAGGCACCAGGTGGTGGGCTGGGGTCAAGAACAGAACAAGGAGACTGGCTGAAAATCTATACTGGGAGCATCACACCCCAGAGAGCTCCTACCTCTTTCTAGAAAATTCTCCTGGAAACCAAAAATATAACTAAATTTTAAAATAAATCAATAGAAGAGTTAGAAGATAAAGTTAAAGAAATCTCCCAGAAAGAACAAAAAGTCAAAGAGAAAATAAAGGAGAAAGGATAAGAACCTTAGATCTCTTTAGGAGGTCCAAAACCAACTAATAAAAGTTCCAGAAGGGTGCCTGGCTGGCTCAGTAGGTAGAGCATGTGACTCTTGATCTCGGGGTCATGAATTCAAGCCCCATGCTGAGTGTAGAGCTTACAAAAAAAAAAAAAAAAAAAAAAGAGTTCCAGAGAAAGAAAATAGAATAGTAAATTACCCAAGAAATTGAAAACAAGGAGGAAATTATAAAAGTTTTCAGAAATAAAAACATGTACAAAGGACTAGTATATAGAATAGCATCAGACTTCTCAAAGAAAGTTAAGAGACAATGGAAGACAGTATTCAAAATTTTTAGGGAAAATAATTTTCTAATCTAGATTTCCCTATACCAAGCCAAATCATAAATGAATTATGAAATCTGAATAAATACATTTTCAGACATGTAGTATAACAAAAAAAATCTCCTCCCATGTACTTTTTTCCAGGAAACCACTGGAGAAGGTGCTACACCAGAATGAAGGAAAGAAAACACGAGATTCAATATAGGAGAGGAGGACAGAGAAATTCTTAAGAGGAGGACAGAGTCCACAATGGAGCAAGATGATGGAAAGCTCAAGAAAGGAAGTCTTCAGTGGGAAACAACAGACTGATAGGTTTGAGCATGTGGTAGAGATATTGGGGTTCTTGACAAAAATTAGCAACGGGTTTAATGAAAACAGAAAAGTAACAAAAAATAAAATGAAACAAAGCAATTATTACTTCCAGGAAAAAGATCTGTAAGAGAAAAGGCAAGAGTAGTACTATCTCATTTGGCTGACCCATGGGCCAGAAGTCATAATAATATAAACAGTTACTACTAAAGTAAGTATAATATGTAATAAAACTATGTTTGAAGTAATGGAGGAAGAAAAAGGGAAGAGTGCCAAGTCATCATCTAACATCAGATACTCAAATAATCTTGAATCGATAAAGTAAGACAAGTAAGACTAAGCAGTTAGAAGCACATTATTTAGAAACAGGGAGGAATTAGAATTGTGGGTAGTAGTTTCGGGTATAAAGAGGTGGGAAATGAAACTGGGTGTTTTTTGCATTAAAAATCTTCTAAAATTCCTTGGGTATACCTTGTACAAACAAGAATATATGTATAGTATAAAGAACAACAACAACAAAAGTTACCTGGCTTAAAAATATTACCTATAACCTGAACCATGAAACTACTTGTGAGCAGTCTCCAATCACCAATTACATCCCCCAAACCCTGCCACAATACCACTACCATGAGTCTCGTGTTTCTCATTTCTTACTTTTTTGTTAGCGTACCATATCTGTATGAATCCCTAAATAATATATAGGTCTGTATATTTTTGAACTCTACACAAGTAGAATCATACTGCATGTTCTTTGACACTGTATTTGTAAGATTCAAGCACACTGATGTTTGCAGCTACTGCTCACTCATTTTCACTGCTCTGTAATACTTCACTGTATGAATTATTACCACTATTTCTCTATTTTCCTCATAACTGACATCAAAATTGTTTCTTGTTTTCTACCAGGGAGTTAAGTATTTTAGGCTTTGTGAGCCCTGTGGTCTGCTGCCACCACTCCGTGGTAACATAAAAACAGCCATGGGCAATGTGTAACAAATGAACATGGTTGTGTTCCAAAAAAAACTTTATTACAAAGATAAACTAAAGGCCAGATTTGGTCTGGGGGCAACAGTTTGCTGACTTCCAACCAGGGTTCTTACCTAGAAATGGATTTGCTGGCTCACAGAATATGCCTTTGCTAGGCAATGCCAAATTATCCTCCAAAGAGGTACCAGTTTGCATTCCCTGACCCTACATGTATTTGCTAAATTTGTGTGTTATAACTTGTTAATTTCTTTTAATTTTTTTTAAAGTAATCTGTACACCCAACATGGGGCTTGAACCTACAACCCTGAGATCAAGAGTCACATGCTCTACTGACTGAGCCAGCCAGGCTAACTTTTTAATTTCTGATACCCTGATGGATGTGAAATGTTTTTACTATGATTTTAATTTGTATTTCCTCTATTACTGATGTAGAACACCTTTTTATGTTTATTAGCCATTTGTAATTTCTTCTGCCATGAAGTGTCAATTCATATCTTCCGTAAGTTTTTTTTTAGGTTAAATGTATAGCAAATCCTGTTAGTGGCCTGTTTTTTCAACTTACGGCTATTTGATGAACAAAGAAGTTCTTGTCAATATAGTCCTATTTATCTGTTTTCTTTCATTTGTGTTTAGGAGCTTACATTCTGGCAACAGACACTTGCTGTGTGATGTTAGGCAAATTGTTCCCCCCTCCCTCTCCGCCTCAGTTTATGTATGTATGAAATAAGGATAATATTAGCTTTTACTTTATACTATTGTTATCAGAATTAAAATTATATAAAATGTTGAGAAAGTGCCTGACACAAAGTAAATGCTATACAAATTGCTATTATTATTATTTCTCCAAGGTCAAAAAGATTTTCTCCTGCTGGACATGGAGCTCAATATGGGGTGTGAACACACGACCTGAGATCAAGACTTGAGCTGAGATCAACAGTGGACCTTTAACCACTGAGCCACCCAGGCGCCCCATCTCCCGTATTTTCTTTAAAAAATTGTAGCTATTTCTTGAACATTCAAGGTTGCAACTATTTTTGGGTATGGTATATTTGAAGTAGGATGCAATTCCTTCTTAATACAGACATACACACATATATATATGTGTGCGTGTATATATATATATACACTCACATACATACACATGAATAACCAATTGTCCCAGAAATAATTACTGAATAATCCTTTCTTTTCCCATTGATCTGAGTCCTTGATAGATCAAGTTCCCATATATTTGTGGTTTTGTGGGTTTGCTCTCTACTGGATTTTATCATTTTCCTTTAATCCTTGTGAACTACCCCTCTATATTAATTACTAACTCTAAAGCTTTCATACTGGTAGGCTAAGTTCCACACCATGCTCTTCTTTAAAATTTCTTTGTGATTCTTAGCTCTGTTTCCATGTAAAATTTAAAATCCATTGTTAGGGGCACCTGGGTGGCTCAGTCGTTAAGCATCCGCCTTCGGCTCGGGTCATGATCCCAGGGTCCTGGGTTCCCAGAGCCTGCATCAGGCTCCCTGCTCAGCGGGAAGCCTGCTTCTCCCTCTCCCGCACCCCCTGCTTGTATTCCCTCTCTCGCTGTCTCTGTCAAATAAATATATAAAATCTTTAAGAAAATAAATAAATAAAATAAATAAAATCCATTGTTAATTTACACACACACACACACACACCATCTTGGAATTTCAACTGGAACTACATAAATTCTACAGATCACTTTGGGGAGAATTTATATTCTTTTTATAAACATGTCTGTCACCTTTTTTATAAACCTGATATATCTCTTCACTTATTTAGGTCTTCTTTATTGTCTTTCAATAAGGTTGTATTATATTTTCTATTAAGATCCAGCAAATTCATACATAAGTATCTTACATTGCCTATCTCTAGTAAATGGTTTGGATTTTTCTTTTTTTTCCTCTTCTTTGGGATCTGTTACATGTCCAGCATTCATTGTGCATTTTGAATCTGAGAACTCCTATGTTTTTATAAGACCTAGAAAATTATCAGTCATTATCTTTTCAAATACTGCCTCTCTCACACATTCTATTACATTCTCCTGGAATTTTGACTAATATATGTTAGACTTTCTCACTTTATTCTCTAAGGCTTTAACTTATTTTACATTTTCTGTATCCTAGTCTCTTTCCAATGACTTCTAGTACTTCAGATATATTTTTTTTATTTTTCAGTTCATTAATTCTCATTTTCAGCTTCTGGGCAAGCTGGACCGTTCTACCTGAAATAATTAAAAATTGGACAAGATACATAAAACAATGGTTTTCAAGACACTGAGCATCAGGTAGTAATGGACAGTGACCCGTGAGGGACAAGAAATAAATGAGATGAGCCCTACGATTGCTCTAGCTTACTGCTTCAAGAATTTCTAGGCTGTGGCACAGGGAAAGGAACTCAGGTGAAGCCTGGCGGTTCCCCTAAGTTCAGAAGACACGACTGAGAGTCAAGGGAGGCCAAGGCAATTAGGGTTTGCAGAGCAGATACTAGAGGAGAGCTACACAGACAGAGCTCCAGAGATCTATAAAAGGTGCCCCTTTAGTGTTCAGCTGAGCAGAGCTCAGTACAGAGGAAGTTACCCAAGGCCAGAGAAAGAACCATCAAAAAGTTAAAGGGAAAAAAAAAAAAAGTTAAAGGGAATAATACTCAGGGATCATGTAGGCCAGGAGTAATTCTTGTTCCCATCAGTCATTTGAAAACCTCATAATTCATAGGGCAATAGATAGCATACTCAAAACAGTTTTGTCCCAGTAATGAAACAAAATTAGTCCAGGACTAAATGTTACTCTGGTCCCACCTAATGAAGCTTAAAAGCAAAACTGAAAGGGCTCAAGCTACTTCCATCTGACTTAACTGTATCCCAGAACAAACCTCAAGAGTATTTATAGAGATACAAGCCATCCAGCAACCAAGAAGATAAAATTCACAATGTCTGACACCTAAAATTACCAGGCATGCAGAGAATCAGGAAAATATAACCCATGATGAGGAGGAAAAAAAAAAAAAATCAACTGACTCAAAGTTGATAGAAACAGATGATAGTATTTGTAGACGTGGTAAATAAAAGCAGTGAAGACATAGTAAAGGAAACTAGCCAAATTGAAACACCAAGAAAAAAAAAGGATTCAGAACATGTAACAGTTTGATTAAAAAATTCTATCTCTAGAGAGAGCAATAAGGAATGAAAATGAATTTCATTTTTTTCCGCTATGTCTGTATTATGATTTTTTAACAAGAACAAAACAACAATAATCATAACACCTACTGAGTGCCTACAACATGCCAGCGACTCTTCCAAGTTCTTGACATGTATTAACTTGTTTAATCATCACAGAAACTTTAGAAGTACTACCACCATTCCATTTTACAAATAAAGAAACCAAGAGATAGGAAGTTTGAGTAGCCTGTCTACAGGTAATAGGTGACAGAGAAGGATATGAACCCACGTAGTCGGCCTTCAGAGTATATACTCCTAACCAGCATCTAGCATACTATTTTGTAATTTTAAAAACACAGAGCATATTGAAACTATAATTGAAATTCATATAACATAATTTACCCCAAATCCAGTTTGATAAATTACCTGATGGTTAATACATGTCAAATGTTCAATAGTTTTCTCTAATTTTGATTTTTCAAAAATACTCATTTCCTGGAGATTCTGAAAAAGAATTTTATGGAAGATGTTTATTCACAGCAGATAACAAAACAAAATTAGCAAAGTAAGCAACACAAGTCTACAGGACTATTCTATTTGTCTTTTTAATAACATGGAAATGTTTTAGAAAGAAAATCATTAGACATTTTATGATAATGATGCTTTTGGTTGAAAAAAAGGGGGACAAGAATTTCTTATCCTTTATATACAACTTCCATGTGCGACTGTAATAGAAGACACAGAATGGCATGGATTTGTTTTTAAAGATTTATACAGGTCAATCCATTAGTACAAGTATAAAAGGAAAAAGCAGCAGGTTAAGTCTGATCAGGAGTACGCCCTCATGAGAGGTGTGAGAGGAGCAGAGGGCAAAGAAGAAATGAGGTCACAAAGACACAGGAAAGACTACTACAGGGCCATGCAAGAGATCAGAATTTCAAGAATAGGCTGGTCAACAGTGTAAATACAAGCACTATTTCTTTGGTTAGGTTACCTTATCCAACTCTTGCTGATGCTAAGTGTAGAACAAATGATATAAGCTGGTATTCCCTGAGAATTTTTCTAGTGCAGATTCATACTTCTATCCATGTTATTCATTAAAAACAAATCAATAAAGACACCTGGACACTTGAATTATATATCTGGATGGAAGGGTCACTGTGCTATATGCATTTTTTATTAAATCATTCAACCAGTATTGAGTACATACTACATACCAAGCACCCAGCAAGGTGTTAGTAATACATAGTGAGTAAAATGGATAAAGCCTCTGACATCACAGTTACTAAAGCCTAGTAGAAAAGACAAACCTTAAACAAGATACCATAATAAAACCATGAATATTCTGCTAGAAAAAATGAACTTTATGGCAACACACTGAAGGGAATCTAGAGTCTTGGGTTCATTGCCTGTGTGAGGAAATGATGTTTAACCTGGCTCTAAAGGATGTATAGGAATTAGCCAAGTGAAAGTACTGTAAGTGGTGAAAGATTTTTCAATAGCCTATGCAGAAAACTGGGGGTAAGAAAAAGTCTATTAAGCTTGGAGTTGAGAAAATAAGATGTGGGAAATGGGGGAGATGAGTTTGGGGAAAAGAAGCTAGACATTGAAGTAGGCAAAAGCCAATCACTGAAGTCTTTGAAAACAGTTCATAGATTTTTTTTTTTTTTTTAAGATTTATTTATTTGTCAGAGACAGAGAGAGAGAGCACAAGCAGGGGGAGCAGCAGGCAGAGGGAGAGGGAGAAGCAGGTTTCCCGCTGAGCAGGGAGCTTGATGTGGGACTCGATCCCAGGACCTTGGGATCATGACCTGAGCCAAAGGCAGACGCTCAACCGACTAAGCCACCCAGGCGTCCCCGGTTCATAGATTTTAAATCTGATCAGATTTATATCTCTGAAAGATGACTCTGCCTTCAGTGTAAAATACAGATTTGAGAGGCTGCTGATACACTAATGCAGTTGGGAGAGAATAATGGCCAGAATGGGATGACAGCAGGGGAACAGAAAGAAGTACACAGAGTCGAGAGAAACTAACGTGAGCTCAGGAGTCAGACTCCATCCAACTTCACAGTTAGGTGATCTTGGGCAGATTATTTAAACTCTGTAACTCAGAGACCACATCTGTAAGCATTAGCTATCTGAAAAGGTAATTGTGAAGATTTACTGAGATAACCCATGTAAAAAGCACTTACAACAGAGCCCCCCACATGAAAAGAGCTTAGTAAGTGTTAAATATTATTTAAGAGGTAGCACATATAGGACTTGGTGATTAGTTGAGAGAAAAGAGCTTTACAGGAGAAAGGAGCAGTGATAATGCCTGGTTTGACAACTGGGTAGATAGCTGAATAACAGGAAACTACTAGAGGAGGCTTAAGGATTGAGATGATTAATTTAGTTTTTAAATAAAAGACCTACTGTAAACTCATAAATCTTGCCTTCTACAATCTAGAAAGATTGTGGTAATAGGAATTTCACTTTTTCTGAGCTTTCAGTACTACTGCATTTTAAAATCCTGTTTCTACAGTCCTTGGTCCTTTCAACAAATATGGAAAAGAATAAATCAGTAGCTTGTGCTAAACGCTGCCATATTGCACAGAAATTTTCCATTTGGTTAATTTTAACACTTATTTTTATAAGAAAGCACATTCTGCAGGGCAGTATCCCAAAAGATCCCAATTAAAAATATTCTGCTGGGGTAAAATTTCAACTGAAAATGTATGACATAAAGACTACCCTTATAATGCTTAAATATTCTTATTCCTAACTTGAACTGCTAATTTCTAAGCATTAATTCAATAATACTTATTGGAAGCAAACTACGAATCCATAATAGTAACAGTAACAGTAATAGCTAATGTTGAGTTCTTATAATGTTCCAGGCACTATTAAGTGCTTTATGTACGTTCACACACTTTTTTGGAGATTATAAAAGAAAATATAAGATATTGCCGCTAAATAGCACACCAAAAGCACAAGCAACAAAAGAAAAAAATACATAAACTGGACT
The DNA here is from genome assembly GCF_003265705.2 of Callorhinus ursinus. NCBI lineage: Eukaryota > Metazoa > Chordata > Mammalia > Carnivora > Otariidae > Callorhinus > Callorhinus ursinus. The sequence goes on along the minus strand of NW_027397066.1, from coordinate 44,146,654 downwards.
TTATAAAAATTAAAAACTCTTGTGCTTTAAAGGACTCCATTAAGAAAATGAAAAGGCAACCCACAGAATGGGGGAAAGTACTTGTAAATCATGTATCTGATAAGGAGCTTGTATCAAGAATATATAAAATACTCTTACAGTTTAGTAACAATGAGGCAATAACCCAATGTAAATAAGGGCAAAGGATCTGAATAGACATTTCTCCAAGGAAGATACACAAATGGCCAAATAAGCACATGAATAGATACCCGATGTCATTAGCCATCAAGGAAATGCAAATCAAGACCACAGTGGATACTACTTCATACCCACCAGCATGATGATAACAAAGAAGACAGATAATAACAAGTGTTGGTGAGGATGTGGAGAACTTAGAACTCTTATACACTGCTGGTGAGAATATAAATGGTACAGCTGATTTGGAAAATAGCCTGGCAGTTGCTCAAATGGCTATGGTTATCATATGAATCTAGGTATATACCCAAGATAAATGAAAACCTACATCAACAAAAAGTTGTACATGAATGTTCACAGCATCATTTTTCATAACAGTCAAAAAGTAAAAACCACATAAATGAAAATAAAATGTTTTCTATCCATAGAATGGAATATTATTCTACAATAAAAAGGAATAAAGTATTGATACATACTACATGGATGAACTTGAAAACATTATGCAAAGTGAGAGAAGCCAAGAGATAAAAAACTACATACTAAGTGTTTCAATTATATGAAATGTTCAGAGTAGGCAAATCTGTAGAGACAGAAAGTAGCTTCGTGGTTGCCTAGGCCTGAGGAGGCCAGGGTAAGATGGAGAATCGCTGCTAATGGGTTTCAAGGTTTCTTTCCGAGGTAATGAAAATGCTCTAAAATTGACTGTGGTGGTAGGCTGAACAGGTCTGTGAATATACTAAAAAGCACTGAATTGTACACTTTAAATGGGTGAACTGAATGTTATGTGAATAACTCAGTCAAGTTATTTTACATTTTAAAAAAAAAGATAATGTCTTTCCACATGAGGAAGGAACTTCCTATGGAGATCAGAGGTCAGTAATTTTCTCTAAAAAACGAGATAATAAGTATTTTAGGATTTGTGGGCCACTTTCTGCTGCAAATACTCAATTCTGCCACTGCAGCACGACAGAAGCCACAAAGAAAACTATAGTCCACAAATGAGCATGGTATTCCAATAACACTGACCAAAGATGCAATTTGAATTTCATAGTTTTCATGTGTCATGAAATACTCTCCTTTCTTTATTTTTTCAATGACAAAATGTAAAAACCATTTTTAGCACATGGTCATACAAAAACACAATGGTCTAGATTTGGTTCATGTGTCATTGTTTGCCAACCTCCTGATCTAGCTGTACATCCTAAATAGTCACTTCACAGGAAAACATAAAGACCTCCCTTTTCCCTATAAATTAGCTTTCAAAAATAAGTCAAGCTTATTACTTACTTTTAACTTTTCTTTTAAAGCTTCTTTTTCTGACATAATCCTTCTTAAGTCAGATAATGCAAGTTCTTTTTCTTTTTCCATAAGACTCACAATATTATGGGAGACTGTGGTTTTGGTAGACTCTTGTCTTAGTGCACATAACTGTTCCTGAGCCTTAAAGAATTAAAAGATAAATAAAAAACACGTTGGATATGCTCCAAAGGTGGAAAAAAGTAAACTAAACACATACTACCTTTGCTCTCTTCCCAAATCCCAACAAAATGAGTAAAATGATTAAAACAACAAAATCCCAAAAGACAAGATTGAGGGGAAATGCCAGCTACAAAATTTTGGAAACCAGACAGCAGATGGACAATTAGTAATTAACTAAGCAAACCCAAGAAAGGTGAAATCCAAGCCAGTGGTGGGGAAAGCCCAGAAATGAATCAATTTGCAAATGCAGATTCCAAGAAAAATCTCCAAAAGTAAGAACAGCTTTTTCAACTTGACCTTTTAACTTACATGTCCTTCCCCCTCTCTCAAAGTAGCATTAGAACCTCATGGGAAATTGGTATGGAACAAATTTAGACACTTTGCTGTGTTCATATTCACCTTGCTCTCTGACAACTGAGGCTTTGAAACTGGGCCAAGCTGTATCAATTCTCAGTTTCCCTAGAGTTTTCTCAAATTACAGGCTAAGTCCTTAATATCCAGTATCTCCAAATCGTGGGTGCTCCCCACTGTTTGATAGACTCCTAACATGTCTGAATCCCAAGGATAAACTTGGCTTAGAGTCAGGCTAAGACCTGTTTCAGGTAGCTTTAGAAGTAGGAGATTATCTCTAACAGACTTAACACAGAGAAAAACTAGAAGAGAGGAAGAATAAATATGGAAAAAATTATAGAAATCTCTGCTTTGGGAACAGGACAATAACAGAAACTACTACCATACTTAGATAACTCTAATTATGAAGGAGTATAACAAGGGCCATATATTACAGTAATTTAAAAGATTTATACTGGTTCCCTTATATTTAACTTGTTCTATATAATCTGTTGGCTTAATAAATTTCTTACCTCATTATATAAGACACTTAGTTTATCTCTTTCTGCTGTCAATAATTTAACATTGGACTGTATGTCCTCCATATGTTTTTCAAATCTTTCCAGCATACGCTGAAGTTCATCTCTTTCTCTTGTGATCAGATGAATTTCTGAGTTGTAATCACCCTGAAACGTAATTTAAAAACAAGTTATCATTGTTATAATTATCACCATATGGTTGTCACAGGATGTTGGTAATGACAGTGACTGAATAATGTTAACAGACAAAAGGAACACAATTTTTTTATCCATAATGAGAGCAGCAGATGATAGAGTGCAGGCAGTACTGGGGCAAATTTCCCGGCCTTCAAATGCCCAAAAGGAGCCCCCCACACCCCTGGCCGCTGCCAATACCACTTGATCAGATCCTGTCAAACACTTCAACTGTCATTCTCCTGGAGTTATAATGGCAGTAACTAAAGTGTAATCCCCAGAGCAGAAGCATCAGCAGCATGTAGGAACTTGTTACACATGCAAGTTGGTGGGCCCAACCCAGACATACTAAATCGGAAACTGTGGGCAAAGGGCCAGTAACCACGGTTTATCAAGCCCTCCAGGTGGTTCTTACGCATGCTAATTGTTGGGAACCACTAGTTTACAACCCTCTCCAGGGAAGAGACTAGGAGGATATGTGTGTGCCTGCTCACCCAGTATAAGTAACTATTATAGCCTAGCACATTCTTCAGTGTTTTCTGACTGAATCTAAGATCAATTTCCCAGCCACACCAACCTCCGCAACCATCCCAGCCCCAACCTATGTGAAGTCCATTTTTGCAATGAGAGAAATATAGACATTTCTACCAGGCAGTATACATTAAGGATGTTCACCCAATAAGCAAATACTTCCAACATTTCTAAAACAGGATGATGCTTATTATTTTAGTCCAATTCAACAGATCCACTATCTTCACAACAATGTGGAAAATAAAAGTGATAAATGTAGACTTGGGATCTAGGTTTTGTTTTTTTTTAAAGCGTGAGCGAGCGAGCAGGGGAGAGGGAGAATCTTAAGCAGGTTCCACAGCCAGCACAAGCTTGAGGCAGGGCTTGATCTCACAACCCCGAGGGGATGTAAGGTACCTTAATATTAAAGTACTAAATGCAGAAGCCCCAGGAAGAGATAATCTGATAATCTGGTACATTCAAAAGCATCCTGATATATGTTATTCATTATCTACTATGCACATAACCATGTCTAATGTAGACTTGATATCTGTGAGGTAAACTTAACCTGCCACTTGGAAGTAAGTTATCATCTTGGTTAAACAAGCAAAACCAAAGCATTATGGATGCGATCAGTTATCTGGATGCCTTAAAGGATAAGATATTTTATAGGACAAAAGCAGATTAAGGGGATGCCTAGGTGGCTCAGTCGTTAAGTGTCCCAGGGTCCTGGGATCAAGCCCCGCATTGGGCTACCTGCTCCGCAGGAAGCCTGCTTCTCCCTTTCCCACTCGCCCTGCTTGTGTTCCCTCTCTCGCTGTGTCTTTCTCTGTCAAATAAATGAATACAATCTTAAAAAAAAAAAAAGCAGATTAGGGTTTGAGGACTTAATTAAGGCTTAGATAGCTATAAAAGAAAATCTGTAACCTAATTATATCTACATAAAAATATCTTCCAAAAAGGAGGTGGTTTGCATAGATTTTAGAAAAGGAGTACTCAGTGAATAAAGATTTGACAGTCCTGCAGATGTGGTCACTGAGCACTGGAACAAAGCAGAGCTGAGCTTTGTACTATATCCCCCTGCCCTGGAATCACAGAGTTTGCCTATGGCTGACAAAATTCAGCAGGCTAGGGCAAAAGCCCAGAGGGGCTCCTGAGCTCAAGGCTTGGCAGAAGTGTCACTGCTCATCCAGTGCTAAGCTGAGGACCTGGGATGGGGTGGGAGCTGGGGGTCTGGTTATAAATAAAGTTGGGACATTAAAAAACAAAAAAGATCTGACAGTCTGTTTTCATTACTGTCTAGGTTTCAGCTTAAATGTCACCTTCTCTCAGGAGTTTCTGACTCTTCAGTCTAATTTAGATCTCCCTCTCTGTATTCTTAAGAGCATTCTGAAACCTTGTATCCTTTTTTCACTAACACTATAAACGAGCTTATAAAGTTATTAACATGATTAGGTGTTTAATATACGTCTTTACCACTAAAATGTAAGCTCAATGAAGAGACACAGTAGGTATCTGGTCTGACCACACCTTCAGTGGCCTAGCATGGTACCTAAAATGAATGAATTCTCCAACAGTACTGACTGGCCTTCTTAAGCAGGAACTCTAGCTCTTTTCTAAACATATCTTATATAGATATAAATATGCAGATATATTTATGTTCATATGTAATTGTTAATAATTCCCTTTTACCATTCCATTGTTCCTGACACACACACACACACACAAGCTCATGCACATACATGCACAATACTAAAGGCTACAAGGACAGAAACTATGTCTTCTTCATCTCACATCCAGTGCTTCATTCAGAGCGGGCACTTAATATGTACCTGTTGAACTGAATTTAACTTTGTACCTAGACCTGATGTGTTTTGAACCAGCAAATAATAAGGAAATGAAATATTTACTAGGAACTAGGTGTAATGCTGGGCCCTTATCATCTCATGTAACCTTTGGAAATGGGTTTCATGAAGTGAGGTAACCTGTCCAAGGTCATAAAGACAGTTTGTGTCTCTAACTCCAAAGCCCTTTCAACTTTACTATACTTGAAACTCATGACTGGAACCATAGTGAGTACAAGCACAAGGAGAAGGAGGCAGTGCTCACGCTACACAGACAGTAGAGTATCAACGGGTGTATTTTTGACAAAGATCACTGAGATTAAAAATATCAATATTTTTTTCTGAGTTACTGCAATCCTAAGGAAACTGTGCCTAACAGTTTGCCATAAAGCAGGATTTGAAAACTCAGTGTGTACCAAATCCAGCTTTAGAGGACTTTGTTTGCTATGTAGTTTCTAAACATGTTTAAAATACCCAAGTTTAGGTGCAGATGCACTCTCTAGTGCCCAGAACTCACAACTGTTATACACTTCACCCATTTCACTCACGTACACACCTACTATTCCCTGCCATTCCTGCAACTTATTACTGGAACTCTAAAATGCTCTGATCACCCTACCTTTCTAAACTTTAGAAAAGGAATTCTTGATCTGTGTCAGGTAACATTAGAACATTTTAAGAAAATACATAAGTTGAAAAGGGATAAAAGTCTCTTCTAATTTTACCAGTACCTCAACAATACCTCGTTTGTTTTTCAACTGTAAATCCATACTGAGGAGTTAAATCAAATATTTAGGTTAAAAGCTTTGAGATGTCTACTCAGTTTTACTGAATAAATACATGATTAAACTAATCAACCATTTTATGGAAGATTCTCCTATGCAATAAAGGTGATCAACTCAGTGATTCATTTTTTCTGAGTCCTAAGTATACATGGGGCTTAAAAAACAACTCAGTAACACATAAATTAACTTATACAGCATTTTCCCACCAATTCATTCTGCTTGTAACAGATAACATAGCGTAGTGTTTTTACTAACACCTGTAAATCAAATTCAGCCATTAGCCAATGAAGTTAAAAAACAGTCCAATCAGGGGCGCCTGGGTGGCTCAGTTGGTTAAGCGACTGCCTTCGGCTCAGGTCATGATCCTGGAATCCCGGGATCGAGTCCCACATCAGGCTCCCTGCTCAGCAGGGAGTCTGCTTCTCCCTCTGACCCTCTTCCTTCTCGTGTTCTCTATCTCTCATTCTCTCTCTCTCAAATAAATAAATAAAATCTTTAAAAAAAAACAAAAACAGTCCAATCAGAAAGCAACCCCAAACCATCTGACGATGGACACAGGATCTTCAGGAAAAAAAATGATGAAACTAGTAAACTCAGCCAAGCCTGAATTTTTTTTAACCTATTATCTTCATGTATATGTCACAGGGACTTGATATTTTTAAGCATTTGAAATTAAATGTTTTGAGTTTTTAGTCCCAACTTCCCCTAATTTTATCTAGTGTGTAGATAATGTTAGAGTCATAAGCCTCCAGGACTCCTATAGCTCCGAAGCTTAAAAAAAAAAAAGAAAAACCTGAATGAAGAAGTCAAATGATACTCATAAAACACTGAAAATAGTTAAGACCTAAAATAGACATACATGATTTTAATCTCTCAAGAAACATGGTTAACTTAACTAATATACATCTTTAGACTACCAACTTATGTGTTGTAGCACACAAATGGGAAGACCTGCCCTGCACTCACTTCCACACTCTACCAGCTCCTGTTGAGTGGTTAACATGGAAGATGTCTGGTGTGCACAATGTGACCAGCCTTTCTGACTGGTCCAAGGCTGGGAATAGCAAGAAGCCATGTCGTCTGCCATGTGGATGAAGCCACTCTGCTTTGAGAGAGAAAATGCAGCTGATACCAAGAGTAAAGGATAGAAAGAAAGGAAATGTCCAGTAGCATGAATTACTAGTTCCAGTTTCTGGAAACCCAGATGTCCCTGTACTTACCCTACATACGTAATAAGCTATTCATCTTTCCTTAATTTCCAAAAATCAGTATGTTTTGCTTTGTGCTTAAGTAGTTTTCATAATAAATGCAATGTTTCTACAGTATAGGTCGTGTAAAAAAAAAATCAAAATTAAGAAAAACCTTTTTTTTTTTTGAGAGAGTAAGTGCATACATGAGTGAGGGGGAGGGGCAGAGGGATAGAGAGGAAGACTCTTAAGCAGGCTCCATGCCCAGCGAGGAGCCCGACTCGGGGTTCAATCTCATGACCCTGTGATCATGACATGAGCCTTTCAAAATCAAGAGTCTGCTGATGCTTAACCGACTGAGCCACCCAGGTGCACCACCCCATGCTTTTAAGTAAGCACCACATCCAGCACAGAACCCAAGGCAGGTCTTGAACTCATGACTTTGAGATCAAGACCTGAGCTGAGACCAAGAGTCAGATGTTTAGCTGAATGAGCCACCCAGGCGCCCCAAGAAAAACTTTTAAAAAACAAATATTATAAGTTATATTTAATACAATAATCACATCAGAAAAGTTTGTTCATAAAGATACACTTTTGATTATCAATCATCCTTAAAAAGAGATACTACCTTTTCTAGTGTTTTAAATATTGGAATTTTTTCACGTGTAGAATAATTTGTAGAGCAAGATCTTCGCTGTATTATATGTTGGAGTCTTTCTAGTTCTTTCTTATAAAAATCTCGTTCTTCTTCTATACCTTTCAGAAATGTATCTAAACGAGAGGGTGACTTGTCTCTACGTTTTATTCCATGTTCTAGCCTCATCCTTTCAACTTCCAGAGTAAGTTCTCTTTCTGTAAATTAAAGTAATTAAATATTAAAAGTGTTGCATATAAATTATACAATTACCCAAATACATTATATCAATAAGTTTTAGAATACAAGCTACTAAAAATCATTAACTTTTGTATATCACCTAGCACTGGCTGACATCAAAGAGGTAAATATTGAGAAAAATGAAGAAAAAGAGCACAAATTACATTAAAAGTTTAAATAAAATCTAATAAATCAAAGTCCTCCTACTTTTGTCTTCTCACAGGATGGTATCATTTAGTACTATAGAATGAATAAACTACCACATGGTATTTTCTGGTGACCTGAAAATGCATTAAAAGAAAATTTATCTAAAAGCAATTAATCATAATATGCATGATTTTTAACATTAAGTTTGAATTTAATACAGTATTACAAAAAGAAATCAAAACAACTCATCTTTCTCCAAATAAGTACAACTATTAACTTTTACAACAAAGGTTACCTTTTCATGAGTCACAAGTACGCTAATACTGGTAATTTCACATGGTTCAATCTAATTTAACTCTGAGGCATGAAATGATTTTCAAGACATATTCTGATTCACTCATCTCTTCTTTCATTCATTTGACAGGTATTTATGGAGCATTTACTCTATGCCCAGCACTAGCTAAGAATACACGTATGAAAAATATAGCTAAGATCAAACAGTTATTCTAACTGTGTAGTGGGATAAAATCTACAAAAGAATAGCATGCAATGCAATCTGGAGGATGAATTGGCGAATTCATCCCAAGGAGTGACCAGAGAGGTAAGAAGAAAGTAGGAGAGTGGGAAGGAATGAGCTACTGGGTTAAATGCTAAGAAGTCAAATAAATTAATGAATGAAAAGTGTCCACTGCATTTAGTATAATGGGGATGAGAGAAGCCCTTGCAAGAGCAGCTCAGGTGGGGACGGAAGCCAACTGGAGCAGACTCAGGAGCTAAAGGGTAGTAGTGATCAAGCAGAAGCAACAAAGGTGGATGACCTTTCAAAATGTTAAAACTGAAAAAGAAAAAGGGTGGCTGGAGGGGAATGGGTCAAAGTTTTTGTTATGGAATGGGAAAAGGATAAGCATGGGTTTGTTGTTTAAATTTCAGTTAGTTAGCATACAGTGTAATATTAGTTTCAGGTGTACTATATAGTGATTCAACACTTCCATACATTACCCAGCGCTCATCAAGACAAATGCACTCCTTAATCCCCATCACCTATTTAACCCATCCCCCCACCTACCTCCCCTCTGGTAACCAGCAGTTTGTTCTCTTGAGTTGAGTCTGTTTCTTTTTTCTTTTAAGATTTTTTTAAGTAATCTCTACACCCAACAGTGGGGGGGGGGTCTCAAACTCACAACTCCAAGATCAAGAGTCACATGCTCTTCCGACTGAGCCAGTGAGGTGCCCCAAGAGTCTGTTTCTTTGCCTCTTTTTCCCTTTGCTCATTCATCTTAAATTCTACACATAGGCGGGGCGCCTGGGTGGCTCAGTCAGTTGGGCGTCTGCCTTTGGCTCAGGTCATGATCCCAAGTCCTGGATCGGGTCCTGCATTGGTCTCCCTGCTCAGCAGGGAGTCTGCTTCTCCCTTTTCCTTCTGCCCCTCACTCCTGCTTGTGCTCTCTCTCAAATAAATAAAATCTTTAAAAAAAAAAAATCCCACATGAGTAAAATCATATGGTATTTGTCTTTCTCTGACTTATTTCACTTAGCATAATATTCTCTAGCTCCATCTATGTCATTGCAAATGGCAAGATTTCATTCTTTTTTATGGCTAATATTCCATTGTATACAGATACACATTTTCCTCATTCACTCTTCAGTCGATGGGGCACTTGTTTTTTTTTTTTTTAAAGATTTTATTTATTTATTTGACAGAGATAGAGAGAGAGAGCACAAGTAGTCAGAGAAGCAGGCAGAGGGAGAGGGAGAAGCAGGCTCTCTGCTGGGCAGGGAGCCCGACGCGGGACTCGATCCCAGGACCTGGGACCATGACCTGAGCCAAAGGCAGCCGCTTAACCAACTGAGCCACCCAGGAGCCCTCGATGGGGCACTTGTGCTGTTTCCAAAATTTGGCTATTGTAGATAATGCTGCTATAAGCATCAGGGTGCATGTATCCCTTTGAATTAGTATTTTTGTGTTCTCTGGGTAAATACCTAGTAGTGCGATTGATGGATTATAGGGTAGTTCTATTTTTAACTTTTTGAGGAAGCTCCATATGGTTTTCCACAGTGGCTGCATCAGTTTGCATTCCCATCAACAGCACAAGAGGGTTCCCCTTTCTTCACATCCTCACCAACAACTGTTGTTTCTTTTGTTGTTGATTTTAGCCATTCTGACAGGTGTGAGGTGATATCTCACTGTAGTTTTGACTTGCATTTTCCTGATGGCAAGTGATGATGAGCAGCTTTTCATGCATCTATTGGCCATCTGTATGTCTTCTTTAGAAAGATGTCTATTCATGTCTTCTACCCATTTTTTTAACTGGATTATTTCTCTTTCAGGTGTTGAGTTTTATACGTTCTTCATATATTTTAGATACTAATCCTTTGTCAGATATGTCATTTATAAATATCTTCTCCCATTCTGTAGGCGGCCTTTTAGTTTTGTTGATTGTTTTTTTTTTTTTTTTTTTTTGCTGTGCAGAAGCTTTTTATTTTGATGTAGTCCTGGTGGTTTATTTTTGCTTTTGTTTTCCTTGCCTCAAGAGACATATCAGGGTAAGTATGTTTAAATGTCAATGGACAAAAACAGTACAGACTTAAGTTATAGAAAAGAGATAATTAATATGCGAGGTTTTAAAATTAGAGAGGACAGGACCCAGAGAACATTCGGAGGCAGTGGCCTTTCCTAAGAGGGACACACTTCCATAGTAACAGGAAGGAAGATAAAAATGGACAGTTTAAGATCTTGAGACAGGAAAATGACAGAAAGCCTCACTGATGGCTTCCATTCTCTTAGGGAACCTGAAGATCGCCCACTCAGAATGGGAGGTGGAATGAGAGTCATAGGCTTATTGAGAATGGAAAACATTTGAAATGTTCCCTGCAGAGAGTAGGAGATCAAGTGGTAAGAAATATAGAGTAAGATTTCCATACATCATTGAGAGTGCTGGACCATCTAATTTACAGTGCTACTGATGTGTTTAGTGCACACGCAAGCAGTACTTAGTTGCTCGTGTGCAAATGTGTAGAAGGTAAATATTTTGGTTGAACTGTGGTTGGATTTTTGGTAGGCTGGTGCATTTGCAACACAGAGAAGCAGGGAGTTTCAGATATGAAAGATCACACTGAAATGATAGGTCACATCTAGGTATGAAAGGAAGTAAATTACAAACTTTTATACATAGGTCTAAGCACTTTAATGTATTAACCCATTTAATCCTCAGAATAATCTTTTGGGTAGGTGCCATCATTAACCGCACAGACAGGGAAACTAAAGCATAGAGAGGTTAAGTAATGTGCTCAAGTCATAAAGGCAGTGAGTGGAGAAGGGGTAAAACAGATTATCCACATGGATGCTGAAGAGCCTAGGATATAGCCTCTTTTTAACATAGCACACTGGCTTTCTTTTAATTCTGGAGACGCATGGGAATTTGACAGCACCGGGCTCTGCTCTTGCCATTCCCTTTGTCTGGAGAAAACTGCCCCAAATCTTCATTTAGCTGGTGTCTTGTCTCTGAGACCTTGGGTTAGTCAATCTCTAGCATATCTTCCCCCATTTTCATACCTCTTATCATCTAAAATTGGCTTTTTCATTTATGTGCTACTAATTTGTTCAACTAGAATAAAGGCTCCACAAGAGCAGGGACCTTGCGTATTTTGTTTACCATCATATACCCCAGTACCCAAAACAGAGCCTGGCACATGACAGGCTCATAAACATTTGTCAAATGAATGGATGAGTGGATGAATTCTTACATGTTTCTCAAACTAACTCATTTAGGGCTGATACTTGGCAGAAAGTTGCCCTATTGGGAGAGAGAAAGAGAATGTGTTCTTTCAGGTGATACAAGTGCAATTCCTTATAAAAGATTCTGCACTTTAATTTTTCACTAATTCAGAAGTTTTCCTCTTAGTCTTAATTAATTCTATTATCTGCTTCAAAAAAGGATATACTTCTATTGGAAAATATTCCCTGTGCCAACTAGTCAAAATATAAAAGAATCCTGTAAGGTCATTGAAGATTTTCCACTCTATCTACAGCATCCAGTATGGTTTCTGATATATTAACAAGCACTTTACAAATATTTATTGAATGAATGAACAAATGAAAGATAATCTACTAAGAAAAATAATATGTCAAGAGGAAATAACACTTTTTAAGTTATCAACATTTTATATTTTACCTGTAACTGCAAAACTTTCCATTTTTTTGTTAAGTCTTTGCTTTTCTTGTTCAAGCTGATGAACAACAGTTTCCAGGTCTGATTTTATAAGTAGTTCATCACTCAGTCTCTCCTTTTCTTTATGGCATAAGTTTAACTCCTGCAAATTTTAATACTATAATTAAGATTTCTAACTTGATAAAATATTATAGAACTTAAAGTAGATATTTTGGTAAGTACATTTAATTTAAGAGTAAGTCATAGACACACTTATAGTTAGTCAAATATATGGGCTCAACTAAAGTTAATTCTCAACTGTGGCTAAAAGGACCATAAAACCCAAATATGAATAGGGCTCCCTTCTGAGTAGAATTATTAGATTTTATTTTCTCTTAATTTGTTTAGCATACTGTCTACTTTTTAAAATGAATATGGGGCACCTGGGTGGCTCAGCTGTTAAGCGTCTGCCTTCGGCTCAGGTCATGATCCCAGGGTTCTGGGATCGAGTCCCACATCGGGCTCCCTGCTCCGCAGGAAGCCTGCTTCTCCCTCTCCCACTCCCCCTGCTTGTGTTCCTGCTCTCGTTATGTCTCTCTCTGTCAAATAAATAAAATCTGTAAAAAATAAATAAATAAATAAAAAATAAAATAAAATGAATATGTACTTGTGCAATAAAAAGTTTTAAAGCCTTTTTAATTTTAAAAGAAGGCGGAAGGAAGACACAGTGCTCTCAGACTATCATAGGTATCAGTAACTATGCTGGTTATTGTCTCAGGCTCATCTGCACAATGGGGATAAAAGCAGTATCTGGACACCGAGAACTCACTGGTGAGGATGAAACGATGCGAAGCACTCTGCACAGTGTCTACAACATGGCAAGTGCTTAATAAATGCTAGCTATTAATATCATTAGTATTTATCTTAAAAATACATAATATCATACTAATGAAAAAATAAGAAAGATCAGAAAGTAACTATAGCATCTTACTGTCCTCCAATACTACTGAGACTTGATCAGAGTCCGAGACAAGCATTACGAATCACACTCAACTGTTTATAGCATACATACAAAGCAGTGAACAAAAATTCCTGCCCCACAGAGTTTACACTGTCAGTAAAAACACCATCAAAACATCTACTTTCTGTTTACTGACCTCATGGAAGATTTTCACAATATCTATGAGACTCAGAGTAGACAACATCAAAAAAAAAAAAAAAGAAGTGGACATTTAGCAGGTTTAGTTAATTCAGTTATTTAATATTGAATTGAGTAGCTGCAAGTGAATAAAAAGGAAGCCACTGTGATTCACAGTGAGCATATAAAAGTCAGCAAGTATTCAAGCACCTACACTGTGGCAGCAGATCACAATGGCTTCATTTTTTTATTTGCCTTATGCCACCAGAACACTGCTGCTACACTGTATAAGACTATAATAATAAGAAAACTTGAAAATTAGTGTCTCAGTTTCTTTTTTAAAAAATTTGTTATGTTAATCCCCATACATTACATCATTAGTTTTTGATATAGTGTTCCATGATTCATTGTGCATAACACCCAGTGCTCCATGCAGAACGTGCCCTCCTTAATACCCATCACCAGGCTAACCCATCCTCCCACCCCCTTCCCCTTCCTTAGTCTTAGTTTCTAATCTTAAAAGAAACTCATCCAATTTAACAAGCTATTAAAAAAAAATCCCCAATCATCTTTTAGGTGACCATCCAGGAGTTTCTAACTGGAAGCAAGGCATGCTGTGAGTTCTACACTAGAACTATATGCTACATCTAAGCTTATGCTGGGACGATTACTATTTTTCTTATTTGAAGAAGACTACCAGAACAAATGTTATCTAGAAAGATGGTTTGCACTACCAAACAAAGCCATTTTTATAAAAGAGGACTGAATGGTTTTTTTTTTTAAGATTTTATTTTTAAGTAATCTCTATACCTGACGTGGGGCTCAAACTCACAATCCTGAGATCAAGAGTCATGCGGTCTAGAGGCGCCTGGGTGGCTCAGTCAGTTAAGCGTCCAACTCTTGATTTTTGCTTAGGTCATGATCTTAGGGTTGTGAGACTGAGCCCTGCAATGGGCTCCTGTCTGTTTGTTATCCTCTCCCAGACTTTACCCTTCCCCCCACTCATACACACGTGCTCTTTCTCTAAAATAAACAAAAACATCTTACAAAGAAAATGAGTTGCATGCCTCAACTGAGCCAGCCGGGTACCCCAGATTAAGTGCTTTTAATAAAAGTCAACAATTTTAACAAGTAATTATCAATTTCTAGTTTTAATATTAGTAAACTTACAAGTCATGAAGTAGTTAAAAGAATATAAAATTCCTAACAGGTTTTCCAAATTCAAATTTAACTTGCCATCTACTGTATATAAAATTAAAGAATTATAAAAACAGAAATGAAATTAAATACATCCATACAGTAGAATATTACCCAGACATAAAAAGCAAGTACTTGGATACATGCTACAACAAGCATGAAACTAGAAAACTGTGGTAAATCAAAGAAGCCAGACACAAAAGGCCACATATTGTATGATTCCATTGGTATAAAATGTCCAGAATATGCAAGTCTATAGAAATAGAAAGATTAGTAGTTGTCAGAGGCTGAGCAGAGGAAAATGGGGAATGACTGCTAATGGGTATGACGTTTCTTTTTGGAGTGATGAAAATGTTCCTTTACTTGATGGTCAGAATGGTTACAGCACTTCACGACTACACCAATACCAATGAAATAAATGCTTAAGAGTGAATATTATAATGTGTAAATTATATCTCAATTAAAAAATATATGTAAAATACAGCATGCAAATTTTCTTACCAAAAGTTCTGGCAATTCAACATGACATCTACTTACCAGCTGAAGTTTTGCCATTGTTTCTTCAAGATCCCGCATTTCAGAAAGCTTTTTTTTAATCTCTTTCTAGGAATAAAAAACTTATTAGGTACAGACCTAAAAGTCAAGAATATTTATCACTAAGTCACACTGCAAATAAGACCAAGTCATTTTTTTTGAGTAGTCTTCCTTCTCAGCAGTGAGATGGGAGGTTTTAGCTGTTTTAAGGCTCAATTTCAGTGAAGAGGAAACAAAGTCCAGGTTTCTCTTTAATTTCTTGGTATCCTGAATGCTTATAGGGAGCTATTTGTAACATCTGAAACAAGAGGACCTACTTAAAAACCTATTTTGCCTATATACTTGCAGGACCTTCCTTGAACCTTGATTTTTGGGTTCTTCTTATGGCACTGTCATTTCCTATTCTCCTATCTTATTTGATTTCCCTCCACCTGCTACTACCAATATGGAACCTCTATATAGCAAATAAGAGCACTGAATGCCAATATTAAAATATTTTGACCCAACAGGAATCTTTTGTGAGCCAAACTGTCATTGTTGAGCACTGCCAATGAGACCTGAGAAGCTATATTCAGTATATTGTGTGCACGACCAAAGAGGATGCAAAAGAAGTGGAAAAAGAGAAGAATGAGATATAGGAAGGTTGCAATGAAACTAGAGCCACAAAAAAATTAAAACTGCACTAATTATGTTCTTCATTTTTAAGTTTATTTTTTTTAGTAGTCTCTATACCCAACGTGGGGCTCGAACTCATGACCCTGAGATCGAGAGTCACGTGCACTTCCAAATGAGCTAGGCAGGCACCCTATATTCTTCATTTTCAAGACTCTTTTGGCTATCCTGGGCCCCCTGAGATTTTATAATTTTTTTCCATTTCTATAAAAAATGCCATTGGGATTTGGATAGAGATTGTACTGAATCTGTAGATTGCTTTGGGTACCATGGACATGTGAACAGTATTAAGTCCTCCAATCCATGAACATAGGATGTCTTTCCATTTATTTCTGTCTTCTTCAATTTTTTTTCAACATTTTATAGTTTTCAGCAGTCTTTCACCTCCTTGGTTAAGTTTATTCCTAAGTATTTTATTCTTTTTGATGCTATTGCAAATGAGATTATTTTCTTAATTTCCTTTTGGATTTTAATTATTTACATATTGAAACACACCTGATTATTGTGCATTGATTTTGTATCCTGCAACTCTGCTGACTTTATTAGTTCTATTTTTTTGTGAAATCTTTAGGATCTTCTACATATAAGATCATGTCATCTGGAAACATAATTTCAGTGCTTTCTTTCCAGTTTCAGTGCCTTTTATTTCTTTTTCTTGCCTAACTGCTTTAGCTAGGACTTCCAGTACTACACTGAACAGAACTGGTGAGAATGGGCATATTTGCATTGCTGCTGATCCTAGAGGAAAAGCTTCAATCTTTCACCACTGGGTATGATATACTGTGGGTTTTTCATATATGGCCTTCATTATGTTGAGGTATGCTACTTTTATTCCACTAACTAGTGGAAATGACACTGTACAAAACTGATTCAATAATGTAGAGTACTGATCCTCAGACTAGCTTATATCCATTCCTGGGATAACATAAATACTTCCCAAGTATTATGTAAAACTATTGTATACATGCAGTTTTAATGTATCCATATCTGGATTCTTAATTTGCATGTACAGTCCTTTTTAAGAATTATCTACCTGGGACGCCTGGGTGCCTCAGTTGGTTAAGCGACTGCCTTCGGCTCAGGTCATGATCCTGGAGTCCCGGGATCGAGTCCCACATCAGGCTCCCTGCTCAGCAGGGAGTCTGCTTCTAGCTCTGACCCTCTTCCCTCTCGTGCTATCTCTCATTCTCTCTCTCTCAAATAAATAAATAAATAAAATCTTTAAAAAAAAAAAAAAAGAATTATCTACCTGAAAACCTGTGTGTGGTCTAAGTATCTCATGATCTTTCCTCTCTCACCTTCCCTTTCACAACTGTTTTCCTCTCACTTTTTAAAAGCAAAGTCATGCATCTAATGTCACTCAAAATATGAAAAATTTTTGAAGCACCAAAAAGATAATCGAAGTTAATGAAAGATATGTATTAAGAAATGTATTAATAAGATATATATCTTATTGAGATGTATTTCCAATAAAATTTTACTTTTTAATTCAGTAAGTATCAACATTTGTGCTGTATTTGTCACTCTGATCCACTAATTACTAATAATTATAATGATAACACTATTCAAAGGAAATGTTAACACTTTGAACCTTGTAGTCAAAGGACATTTTTTAAAGTAAAAAAATTTCTAACTAAATAAATGATTTTAACTTGTGTATTTTTTTATTGCAGAGATGTTTGATAGGGTGATCATGAAAAGATATTCAAGCATAAATATATTAAGATAGGATAAAACTTTGTGGAGATTTCAAGAAGAAAGGGTCATTTAGCTATATTTAAAAGAACGATGTGACAGTTTAAGAGATCAATACTTACAATACACTAGAAATTACATCTTTCGTATCTATTTATTTACTCATTACTATTTTTAAAAGATTTTATTTTTAAGTAATCTCTACACCCAACTTGGGGCTTGAACTCACAATCCTGAGATCAAGAGTTGCATGCTCCTCCCACCACACCAGCCAGGTGCCCCCTTTCATATCTATTTAAACTTAAAGATGAAAAATGTTAGCTACCAACTTAAAAATGTGTAAGGACATACACTATTTCAGAAAATACTTTTAAAGGGAACATGAGCACAGAATGACACAGAGGACAAACTTCCAAAGCTCACTCACAATGCTGAGATGAAAATCTTGAGGGAAAATAGGACAAAATCTGGAGAGCTATCCTAAGAAAAGGTGTGCTTCAGAAACATACCCAAATTTAGAGTGTGAATGACACTTGGGGAAAACTGGAATTATGAAACAAACAAACCAAAAGACCAAATCAGATATCAAAGGGGCTTAAGTTCACCATGTTCCAGGAGAATTAACAAATGCTCCCACAACCTAGACATACCTTTGCTTCCTCAAGTTCTTTATCGGCAGTCTCAAGCACTTCTTCTTTATGTCTTTCTAACTGCTGTGCTAACTGATCTATTTCAGTTAATTCTTGGCAGAGTTTTTCATTTTTGTTACTTAGATTAACAACTTCAGTAGTCACTGTTTCCTTGGTTTCCATAAGCTCCTGAATATGCTTCTCCAGGTCTTTATTAGCTCGCTGAAGAAAGTCAACCTAAATTGAATTTGTAATTCACAGGTATATGAATTGGAAAATTATCCTAAATACTGGACTTCCAAAAATATTTCAAAATACCGTATTTTTTAAAATACTGACCATTTAAACCAGAGCTATTTTAC
Organism: Callorhinus ursinus; assembly: GCF_003265705.2. NCBI lineage: Eukaryota > Metazoa > Chordata > Mammalia > Carnivora > Otariidae > Callorhinus > Callorhinus ursinus. Next base: position 44,128,236 of record NW_027397066.1, on the reverse strand, counting down.
ATTTGTAATCTTACACTGCTTTGATTCACAAAACTGACAATGTGGGGTGTAATAAAAATATATAGCCATTGGCTTCCAATTTTTAAACATGGAAGGAAAGGAAAAGTAAAACATTTGTGCGAACTTTTTCCCAACAGAGAGTTCTAAAATTATGACAAGAATATCACTACCATGATACTACTACTCTAGACTGTGCTGTCCAATACAGCAGTCGCTAGTATCCACGTGTGCACACTGTGGCTCGTCTGAACTGAGATATGCTATAAATATAAGACAGACACAAGATTCCAAAGACTTGGTGCAAAAAAGAATGTAAAATATCTCAACATCAATTTTACAACATTAATTATACACTGAAATTATATTTTGGATATACTGAGATAAATACATTATTAAAATTAATTTCAACTATTTCTTTTTACTTTCTTAATCTAGTTACTAGAAAATTCTATAGTTTTATGTTTTACATTTTGATCTGAGATTACTTTTCTTTTCTTTTTTTTAAGTGGGCTCCATAGAGGCTTGAACTCATGACCCTGGGATCAAGACCTGAGCTGAGAGCAAGAGTCGGTCAGATGCTTAACCAACTGAGTCACCCACGTGCCCCTAGAAAATTTTAAATTACATATGTGGCTCATATCATATTTGTATTGGATAGCACTGCTCTAGAGTTCCTGCTGATATTCGTGATTTACTCTATTTTGGTTACAGCCCAGGCAGCAACGACATGTCTAAATTTCTAAAGGTAACATAACATGCTTTATATAACTCTTGTGTTCTTTTACTCTTAGGTCAAACGCATGGCAAGGGAATCTATTACATGTTTAGCTTTTATATTTCTTTTTAAAAATCTTTTCTTTTTTTACATTATAAAACAAAAATTTTGAAAATAAAATCAAAAAGAATATCTCATCACACAAAGATAAAACTGCTAGTATACTTTGTTGTATTCCCTTCCAATGTTTTCTCTCTCCAAGTTCATATGTACATTTTTAAAAAGCAAACCGAACATCTCTTGTGTTACAGTTTATTCTCCTCTTTTAAATATTTAACATTATGGTGTATATATTTTTCTGCCTCATTAAATATTCTTTTTTTTTCATTATATATTCTTTAAAAACATGATTTTTCAATAGCCGCATCCTAATTCTGGATACTCTGGCTCTATCAAAATTTTCCTACTGTAAATAATACACTACTGAACAACTCTGTCACTTTTACAAATCCATGGACTGTTATAAACACTTAATGATTTTATATACTCAGTGAAATAATTATAAAAGTCATTACCTGAATATTTAAATGAGCAATAAGCTTTTCATTGGTTTTATTTCTAGACTCCAGAGAGAGAATATCAGGGGAACGGCCACTGTCCAATGCAACTGATAGTCGTTCTATCTCTCGTTCTCTTAGCTCAATCTGAAGACATAAAGTCATGTTATCACTTAAAAAAATCTGCCTTGAACTGAAGTAATACTGTACAAACACTTATTTGGATATACTTTCATTTTTCTTAAGTTTCACAGTGTGTACAAGAGATTAACATTCATATATGTACCATATTATGAAATGCATATACACAAGCAAAAATAAACAGAAAATTTCAAAAATAATGTAAACAAAGCTTTCATAAGTATTTCTATTGAATAAATTCTTCCCAATTAATTTTAATTTTTGTTTTTTTTTCCCCTCCCTCCTCCAAGATTAGGCAATGTTTATATAAAAAGAAACTACTGGGTACTAGAACTGAGTCTGAGCTGCTTCAGTGCCTGGTGGAATAAATGTAGAATCAACAAATGGATGTAGGACACAAAGAATTGCTACTGAAACCCAATATGGAAAAGGATAGGAAGTTGGGGTGAATTTACTTATCTATTATTTGGAAAACAACACATAAAATCACAGAGATCACTATCAACCATGAATTCACACTTATTCACATTCATGAATTTGGAAAAACCCAGACATTTTACAGCTTTGGGTTTTGCGGCTTTTGTTTTTTAAAAAAAACTGAAAACTAAAACCAAGCATTCAATTCACCAATAATGGAGCACAATTCTTGGTATATGAAGATGAGTAAAATATGGTCTCTGACTTTCAGGAACACAGCTTTACAGGGAAAACTAGCAAGTAAACCAATAATTGCTATATAATATGTTGTTCAATGGTAGAATAAAGTAAAGAGGTATATGGCACCAAAGAAGTTAAGGGAATAAAATGATTTACTCTCCATGATATATTCATATGCCTGTGGAAATTAGTGAAGGCTTTATCAAAATACATATGCCCAAAAAGGTTATAAATGATGCCATGAAGAGAAGAAAGGAGGAATGTTTCAGGCAGTGAAACAGAAGTATAAAGCCACACAGTATGATTGAAGGAGCAGAAATGGCTCAGTAAGACTGGATTGTAACGTGCAAGGGAACTTACAGTGGGTCTGAAGAATCAGGCAGGAATTAATTATGTTAAGCTCTGAACACTTTGCTAAGGAGAAAGATTGCTCTGGGTTAAAAGATGAATAAGAATAAAGCCAGAGGAAGGGAGACCTATTGGAGGAATGTATGAGAAATGAATAAGGCATAAAACAGTAGATAGGTTAAAGCAGAAAAAGTAAGTTTACAAAGTACTTAGAAGTGACAGAACTTGGTAAGTGGTATGTGAAGGGAAGAGAATGAGATCTAGAAAGACTATAGAATGTTGGCTTGGGCAGATGGTGATGCTACCAACCAAAGTAGAGAATATAAGAGGGAAAAGAGATTTGAGGCAGAAGATAACAAGTTTAGTACTAGGCATATGGTATGAAGAGCTTTCATCCAAGTGGAAATGCCCAGTATGAAATTGGATATATGGGTCTGGAGCTCTATAGAGATTTGAGCCAGAAAGACTGAAAAGTCATTAACATACAGGGAATATCTTAAACCAAGAGAGTAAATGAAACCTCCTGAGAAAATATACCGGGAAAGGAGAAGGGGTCAAAGACAAGATCCTGAAAAACAGTAATATTTCAGGGAACAGGTAGAGTAAATAAGCAAAGAAGAAATGATGATAGATTTTTTAAAAAGGGAAAACTGAAAGAGAATGAAAGTGTTTTAAAGAGAAATTATCAATAATGACAAATACTACAGAGGAGTCAAGAAAATAAAGACTAAAGTATCCTTTTGGATCTAGCAATTAACATCACTGGTGTCATTAACTAGACCAATTTATGTAATGGGAGGCAGAAGCCAGAACACAATAGGACAGCAGGAGGTGAAGAAGTGGAGAGAGAAGAGTAAGATACTCTTCAGAGAAGTTTGCAGGAGGGAGGAGAAGGCATCAGCAGGAGGGAGAGGTAGTTAAAGGAGATCTTTTTAGGGGAGGTGAGTAACGACCATAATAGCACCTCTTTCTAGGACAGTTAGGGAGATTAAAAGCATTACTAGTTGTAAAGTGGCCATTTAAGTGTTTGTTAAAGAAGGAAAGAATATCAATGAAAGCAAAAAAAAAAAGGAGAAGAGGGCTGCCTGGGTGGCTCAGTTGGTTGGTCCTCTGCCTTCAGCTCAGGTCAGGATCCCAGGGTTCTGGGATCAAGCCCCCGGTCTGGCTCTCTGCTCAGTGGGGAGCCTGTTTCTCCCTCTCCCTCTGTCATTTCCTGCTTGTGCCCTCTTTCTCTCTCTCTAATAAATAAATAAAATCTTGGGAAAAAAAAGAAGAAGTAGAGCCAAGAGCACAGGTACAGAGACTAAGCCTTAAATAGGAAGAATGCCACACTACCCATTAAGTCTGGAGAGCCTCAGTGTGAACATTGCTAATTTTAAAGGTAGAAACAAAGTTGAGACAAAGTGATATCTTAAGGAGGGTATTCATTATAGGCTGGGAAAAGAGCTTGCAGAGAACAGCAACATTTGGAATACAGCCTGAGAAAAACAGAACTTAAGCAAAAAAATAAAATAAAATAAAAATAAAAACCAAACACACCCAGATAGGCAGCAGAGTTTTAATCAGAATGATCAGGCTATTTTCTCCAAACACCTCAACCCCCTCACAGAGATGGTAAAGACTGGTCAGCTTATGTTCATAAAGTACTTGGGGAGAATGTGATGAAAGTGTGATTATAAATTGAAAAACACCAACAATATTCAACTTATGCATATTTGATATTTTCAATCTCTCCATATTGTAAGTTTTTTGGTTGATGTGATCACAATTCCTTTTTACTCCATTTTTATTCAAATATCTTCAAAGTACTTTACAAACTTAACAGTTATACCAACACGTAAGTTACATTTATATTTGTATGTGCAGATCACTTCACTCCACAAAAAAATGCAGTCACATGCAGGAAATGAAAAAAAGTGTTACCCAATTTAAGCTTCAATAAGCATTTTAAGAAAGCAAGCCTGTAATTATACAAATCAGAATTTAGCCAAACACCAACAGAAGGTATGAAAGAATAAAGCTTATTATGGTTATGATCTAACCCTGCATATATTAATTCCCCTGCTTCTTCAGAAAACTCTTTGACTAGTTCTTGTAGAGAAAACACACAACAAATATGGTGCCACAAAAGAGTAACTATCAAGAAGAGAACAAAATCTATAGTAAGAGTAAAAAAATCATTTATGTTACCACTGTAAAGCATAATATACTTCAGTAAAATACCTCCCAAGATGAAAACAAGTAATATGGTTACAATATTTGGGGAGACAGATGATTCACCTAAAGAAGCCCCAAAAAAACTACTATTTGCCTCAATGCAAAATGGACTGGACTGTTTGCTCTAAAGCCATCTAAGCCACTCCAGCTATTATCTCTATTAACAAATTGGTGGAAAAGATAAAAGCTGTATAAAAATTCAGTATCAGTAATATCAAATATAACCCAACTTTACTTACAATCACAGCATACCCATCTCAACAATGCAACCATGCATCCCTGTTATGGAAGTAAATAAAAATCCTACCTGCTCCGTATAATCTCTCAGTCCACTTTCCATCATTGCTAACTTTTCTTGTAACTGGTGGACTTCCAGTTGCAGTTCTTGAATTCTGAAACACATTTATAACTAATGCCAATATACTTTTTTAAGAAATACCAAAAAAAAACCAAGAAATGAAACTAGGTATGTTCTCCTATAAATTCTCTATTTTCTATTTCTCAATAATGTATGAAGTACCGTACCAAAGGGTTCCAAACCACATCATAAGTAGAGTACATCATCTTGGAGATTTAACTTTATAAGAATAAAGAAACTGAGTGTTAAATAATTTGAAATTCAGATACATTATGCCTACTGTTGCATTTTGATCCTTAAAACTCTTTGAGGTATTGCTGCCAATTCTTAAGTTCAGGAAACTAGAGGGTCTAGCCCAGAATTCACATTCTGAAGCGAAATAAGGGACTAAAGTTTGTTTTCTGACCCTAAATGACCCTGTATATTCTAATGAACTACCCTGCAATCCTAGAGAAAAGAAAAATATCAAGAAATACTATAATTTACCAAATAACTACAGCAAAAACCTACTCCTCTCTGGAACTTGTTAATTCTAACAAAATCAAGATTTGTCAAAATTATCTCAATTCTACAACTACCCAAATGTATTTGTATTACATCAAACTTTGCCAAACATTAACATAAATATGACATAACCACTTTCATATTGGAAAAATAAAGCCTGAGGCCAGGTCTGCTTTTAAGAGAGATTTTCTGTGAAGTAGAGTGAGGCTGGCACACCTTGTCCCTGCTGTTACTGGAACCAGTATTTTCTACTACTCTAGGTTTAGGAGAAAAGTAGGTATGTAACTGCACTCATATGTATGCACACGAATTACTTGGAATACAAACAAAATATATATGTGCAAAAGGAAACAAACAAGATCAAGAGACTAATGCCACCTATGATGGTTTGACAGAAAAGAAAGATGTTAAAGAAAAAGATTAAAGGCAGAAAATGACAAACGTGCAGACCAAAAAACTCCTTAAATACACTACCACACTGCTGAGAAGTCCTAGATTACAACTGTAACAGAAAAAAAGAACCCCACAAAATATTTCACAAGTTCAGATAACTGTATAAACATAGTTATGTAAAACTATGTGAGAATAACTAAGAGATCCTAATCAGTACCTCCACCAATGTTCCTTTAGATTGTTATGAGATTAATGAAGTGGAAAAACTCTCCCATATTCTCTGTATAATCTACAAAATAAAAAGTTATCCATACTAACCATTTTTACTACTGTAGTACATATTTTAAAAAATGTTTTTCCAGCTATGACCACAGATGCTGTCATGAGTGTTCTTTTGCTCCTTTGAACCTCTTAAAATTTTCTTAATGGCATTCTGTGTATTTATCTCATTTTTACTATTAGAATGTAAGTTTCTCAAGAGCAGCAATACCATCTTACTCATCTTTACATCCCCAGGACACTTACATAGTGACTTCCCCAGAGACCTTTTCTATATAAAATAGAATTTATATCTGATTCCAATTTAAGGAAAAAACAAGCACACAGCTAGAGAATCATGAAAAAGAATTTCAAAGCCAGTTACAAATCTATTCATGTTCATTGGCATTTGACATATCTGAAGTGAGAGAGTCCTGCAAAAAGACGAACTGGGTGATGAAACTAAATATTAAAGCAACTCTACTAAAATAGGTTCTAGATGGCACTAAATTATTTTTAAAGTAAACATGGACAGAACCATTGAGATCAAAGTTCCAAAACAAGTAAAAACATTCTATATTTAGGATACATTCAGAAAGTACTTCCTCAGTGTTCATGCAAAGTTCTGTGCTAGGCCCTGGAGATATAACAGTAAAGACTGGAGCCCTAGCATCAAGAAACTTAGAGTTAATCAAGTGATTAACTGAAACCAACAAAATATTATTTAATGCACCTGTTATCAGCCACCTGCAGGAGGTCTGCAATGTAAGGGTCATCAGGCTGCGGAACTGGATATGAACTGACTTCGGAGGGAGGGACTGGTTCATCAATCTGCATACGCTGGCGCCTGAAAGCAATACTTCTTTTTTTGCCACCTAAAACACAATGTGTGTTTCAAAAACATTTAAAAGAAACAAATATTAGAATTAAATATTCCAGAAGGTTAGTCTTTTTGTTATAAAGGGTGTCTCTAGCTCATATTACCTAGCGATAAAATACCTCCTCCCTTGTATATACTCACCCCCTGATCTTTAACTAAACAATGCATTCCTGAAAACCTCAACAAGACACAGTTATAAAACAAGTTTTATTTTTGGCATGCTTGGTACATATATCCAGATGTAATCTGTTCCTCTATTAGATGGGAACAAGACTTTGACAAGATTAAAAGTTGAGCATGCCTTGTAGTATTTGCTCTTATGAACTCAAGAAATCATCATCAGCAGAAAACTGTCAAATGAGCTTAAAGCAGTGATAAAGTAAACTTGTTTATTAAGCAATGCCAAAAGAGCAGATAACAGAAACTTTATGCAGCAAAATTAGTATTACATTGAATTAATGTCATCTGTAATATAAAATGATGCTATAACCTGAATTAGTGGGGAATGTCTACTTAATTATCCTTAAAACCATCAGGAGTAATTTCTTTTTATGGACATATACATCCAAATTACACAGATAATTTACCTTTCCCAGCACCTGGCCAAGATTAGACATGCACTTGAAAAATGAATTTATCCACACAAAGAACAAACAAAATCTACAATTGTGGCTTTATTAGAATCCTGACACATTTTGTATACATGTATCTCTTGTTTTGAGGATGAAGAAACTGGATCAAAAGTATTTAAATGATTTGCTTGTAGTTACACACCTAAAGAAAGTAAACCATTTTCTCCTTCCCTTACTTCCTGGTTTTCCTCCTTGGTTGTTCCTTCTCAGTTTCTTTTAAAGACCCTCTCCTTCCACCAGTCCTTTAATTACCAACCTTTCCACAGGACCTGTTCTCTCTTCCCAGTCTACATAATCTTACTAGATAATTCCCACCGCATCTATAGCTTCAATTCCCACAATACTCCAATGACTCCCAAATTTGAATTTTCATTTGGGACTACACATCTAAAATCAGATCTACATATCCCACTATGTACTAGAAATCTCAATGTGGATGTTCCATGGGTATAACATTTGACACATGCAAAAGTGAACTCCTGCTCTGCTTTCCACCTTCTCTAAAAAATAGTACCATCATCCACCCGCTCATTCACTTGAAACAGAAATCTGGGAATTCCTCTACCTCCCAAGTCTTCCACATTCAGTCACTGAATTCTATAGATTGTACCACCTGAATCTCTCTGGAATCTGCCCCATTCCTCTCTCAGGAAACCTGATTATCCTCATTTTTCCCCTTAATCTTCTAGTTACTTCCAAGACCTTCTCCCATGTTTCTTGATCTTTTCTACCTTTAGCCCACAGTCCCCCTCTCCATCTCATTTCCTGACATTTCCATCCCCCCCTGATTCCGCTTGGCTACGGGCACACCATAAAATGACTGTGTGTGGCCTTCGTCACCACTTCAAACTGTGCCAGTGTCTAGAACTCCAACTCCCTTCTGATCGCAGTCTTCATGCTCCTAATTCCTCAGCCTCCACCTCGTCTCATAATCCAGCACTTTCCTACACCTCACTCACTCACTCCCATCATCTTCAGCCCATGATTCAGACATCTTGACAATCTCGTCACTGGTACTGGAGATTCTTCCACCAACTTTATGCCTGGACCACCCTCAACTCTGGATATGACCCTTCCTTTCTTTTCTCTTGCTACAGAACTACTGAACATAAAGTAACATAAAAGTAAAATAAACTAAGAAATACTGAAAACACAACATTCCCAATTTTTTTAATGAGTATAGATTACCTTTATAACTAAAATAATAATGGTAACATTTGGATGGCATCCCTCAAAAGAGTTCCTTTTTTAGCTTGTGGATCTTCAGATTGATAATTCTGCCGTTTTCATTTCATTTCCTTAAAGTCAGGGCCGGCTTGTAAGAAGTTGTTAAACAACACCCTAAGTGTGAACTGTCAACCCTCACCCTAAATCTTCCCTGTTCAGAGCACCACATGAAGACTTCACTGGGTTTTATAGTGGCTTTCTGATGTTGGTAGTCCACTGGAGACTAGAGTTTGAAAGTTGTTGTATACTGCTAGTGACTGTCTGCCCATGTCCTCCTGAAATACCAGGATTGTTTATGACAAGTATTTTTGATAAAGCTGAATAGTTTGACTTGGGAAAAAAAGAATACTAAAATAATAATTTAAAAAAGAAGTTAAAATAACAATTAAGGAAATAAAACTCTGGGCACTGAAGTTAGACTACTTGTATCTAAGAAACTACTATTATATAAGTTTCTAGGTGCATGTATAAAATACTACCTAGATCTTAAGAAATAAATTTAAAAGTTTATGTGACAATCCAAAATCATCTTTACAAATACTAAAGTCTAAGCATGAAAATCCAAAGTCTTATTTTAGTCAACAGCTTTAACATTTTTAAAAGATTAGACGTGTATGATTTGTTTTGAGACGGGGCAGACTCACCTGGAGTTTGTACTACAGCATGCAAATTCTTTTCTTGAAGTTGTTGAATTCTTTCATTCTTAGCTTTGCTCTCTTTCTCCAAAAGTTTGAGTTTATGAACATATTGGTTATTTAGAAATTTCAGATCAGTTGTTTCACGTGCACACTTCTTCAACGTAGTTTTCAACTCTCAAAATGAAAAAGATTCAAAGACCATTTTACAGATCAGGAAATCTATCAAATCCTTTCATTTCACAAAATACAAAAGTCACATTAATTTGAAAGGCTCCATCTGATTCTTACACAAGCCTTTGTCTGAAAGGCTATTACCTCTTCCACCACTATTAACAAAACTACAAGTCACTAAACAAAAAAGGGAATCATATTTTTCTTCTGCTATATGGCTTAATATAAATTGTGGCATTCGCTCCAATCCAGTAAACTGGGTATGTAGCTGAGGGCTTATATATTCATGCCAGGTATCAGGGCTTTCTACTGATATAAGAAAAACTTATAGTAAGATAGTCATACAATTACCCTCTGTCTGGTACCTTTGAAATCATTCTATTCAATCTTCCAGCTCGAAGACGGGGGTATTAAAGAATCAGAATGATACAAGGCTTTCACCTCATTTTAGTCCTCTTACTTTCAGAAAGGGAAAAATGAAGTTGTTTCAAGGACATTTCTTTGGTTTCAGCATTTAATGTTTCCTAGAGCAATTTTTTTATTAATAAGATTTATTGAGTATAGCTGACACATGTTACACTGATTTCAGGTGTACAACAGAGTGATTCAACCTCTCCGGAAGTTATGTTACGCACACCACAAACGTAGTTACCGTCTGTCACCGGGCAACGCTATTACAACATCACGGACTGTATTTCCTATGCTGCGCAGCTTTCTACAGCAATTTTAATTCTAAAAATTTAATCTACATATAGTGAGGATGATTATAGCTACGAAATGCAAATTTATTTTCCTTGTTGGGAACTCTTCAATGCACTCTACGTTATTTCAAGACTGTTAGCAGGAAGACTACCACAACACTATATATAAGCTTTTCCTACAGAAAAAACTTTTTAGGCAAAAAATATGGCATTTTAAAAAAAATCACAAAATTTTACCTTTAATGTGTTGACCTGATTGTTCTCTCAGTTTCATTAATTCCAGGTATAATTCATTATTTTCCTTGATCAATCTTGCATTTTCAAGTTTATAAGGTTCCAAAACAAAATCAAAATTGGCACTTTCTTTTTCAGCTTTCACAGTAGATAATTTTGATTTCCGAAGACTTTCTGTTGTATGAACTAGGTCACTGAAATTAAAGAACAGAAAATGTAAATACAAGGAAACATTCCATTAACTTTTAATAACTAAAAATATATTTCAAAAAAGACTTAAATGTTAACACTAAGTGAGATCAAATCTAAAAACAAACAGAAACACTAGGAGTCTTTCAAGGTACCAGGTGCTCAAAAATTTCTCAAAACAAGATTAAAAGTTATGAAACATACACATAGTTAGAATCATCTTTCAATCTCTCCTCTCATTCATGCCCCATGTCCAATTAATCACCTGATCCTGTGGAACCTGTGAAACTCACCTGTACATTCAGCAAAGATTTACTGAATGCTAGCATATAAGAATAAGAATTGATTCCTTACCTCTAAGAACACAAACCAGTAGAATATTCACTCCATCAGTATTTACCGAGCAGGGAACACAATATAGAACACAGCTTCACAGAGCTTATATCTTACTGACAGTTTGTCAAAAGTTATAATACTATGTGATAAACAACAACTATGTGTTCAGCCTGTACTAGATATAGCAGAGATAAAGTCAGTCTCTAGTCTTATGGAGTTTGCATTCTAAAGGAAACACAAAAACAAGTTTCCAACAATGATAAGTAGTGAAGGTAACATATAGCAGATGTGACAATCTTGCAGGCCATAGAGCTAAACAAGCATAGGGCAGGAGGGAGAGGTCAGACGGACTTCCCAGGCAGACAGAATAGCACATGGAGAGACCAAGAGGAGAGACTGGTCGGGAGTGTTTATGTTTAGGGAGCTCCAAATGGTTAAATACATAGGAGACGAAGGTGTCGGAGTATAAGATCACTGTGGAAAAAGTCTGCCAGTTTCTTAGAAAGCTAAACATACTTCACCCACCCTCCAACCTTGAATCAGAGCTAGAACTAGATCATGAAGGGTTCTGGAGGCCATAATAAAGAGCACGAAATATCTTTCCTCCATTCTCTCCTTACCATCATCATAGCTTGTAGCCCTACTGCAAAAGCTTTCTAAGCAATTTCCCTGCTCCAGTCTCAGGCAAAGAACAAAAAATGGAAAAGAACAAAAGCACATAGAATCTTTCAATTAAAGTAACATGTAACTGCTAAAGTAATGACCAACCACATATGAACCTTTATCAAATCACAGTAATTAAAGACTAATGAGGCAGACAAAGAATACCCAAGGATATCAGAAAATCACATTAAAAAATGGTAATTCTATTCACGGAGAACTCTCAGAAACATCTACTCTGAACAGTAGAGTATGAAAGGTGACCCCTAGAGTTTTGCAATGTGGAGGCCCTGAACTGATGATCTGGGAGTAGGATCTAAGAATAGATGAGCTTCAGATGACTGAAGGACTTAAAAAAACAAAACAAAACAACCTACCCATTTCTTTACTGTAACATGAAGTTTAATAGAAACTGGATAAATGGGATTAAGGATCACATGGGTTTAGAACTGTATTTTCATCTTTACCTGAAAAGTTTTTCTACCAATGGTAAACACTCCACTGTCAGAGTCTGGCGGTATCCCAACTGATCCAATCTTTTTCTAATATTAATGTACTTTCTTTCTGCAGCTGCAGTCATCTTGTCTTCCAAAACTGGTTTTATTCACTCCCCAAAATTAAAGTCCTGAAAGAGTAAAACATTATTCTGTTATTATGGCTATTATTACTATTTCATGATAAGAAGAAAAGATTCTTTCAATATGAAGCAACTATTTTTTTGTTTCTCTTCAGGTAGGCAGCCTTCTGGAATATTTAGACTTGACTTAAATGCAATGCTTATGATAGTCATGTTGCTGCATTAATAAACATTAATAAACCTATACGTAAAAGTTAAAAAAAAATATGGAGAAAACAAAGAATATTTCCCCAAGCCTGAGGTAGGCAGAGAATCTTTAGAGAAGCCTCTTTTGAAAGCACTAAATACAAAAGGAAAACCTGTAAGTTTTTGAACTTCATCAAATTAAAAATGTCTGCTCATCAAAATATTCCATTAAGAAAACAAAAAGATAAACGAAAGAGTGGGAGAAAATATCTGACAAAGGATTTGTATACGGAATACATAAAGAACACTTACAGTTCAATAATTACAATCTGGTAAGAAAATGGGCTAAAGACTTGAACAGGCACCTTGCAAAGATAACTGAACAGGAATAATCATATGAAAAGGTGCTCACCACTAGTTATATGGGAAATATGAATTAAAACCACAATGAAGTACAATTTCACCCATACTAGAATGGCTAAAATTTAAAGTATACGACCAAATGTTATCAAGGATTTGGGGCAACTGGAATCTTCACATTGCTGATGTGAATGTAAAAGCACTGTGGAAAAAGTTTGGCAGTTTCTTATAAAGTTAAACTTCTACCCTAGAACTCTATAATTCTATGGTTAGGTATTTATTCAAGCAAATGAAAATAAACATCCACAGATTCTACAAGAATATTCATAACAGCTTTATTCATAATAGCCCCAGACTGGAAACAACGTATATATCCATCAACAGCAGACGGATAAACAAACTATGAAATACTTGTACAATATACTACTACTCAGGAATAAAAGAGAAGGAAATACTGATACATGTCAACCACATGAATTAATTTGGAAAACATTACTTGAGCAATAGAAACCAGACACATATACTGTATCATTCTATTTACATGAAATTCAAGAACAGGCAAAATGAAACTATGTAGACAGAAACTAGAACAGCTGTGGCCTGGGTCAACAGGAATGGGTGGAGACTGGAAGGGTTAAGAATGAACTTCTGGGGTGATGAAAATGTTAATTGGGATATTGGTTACACAAGTGCATTACATTTATCAAAGGTTTTCAAATAGTACACTTGAGATCTGTGCATTTCGCCATGTAAATTTTACTTCTATAAAAAAAGACACAAACACATATGAATCTCTACACACATTTTTATCCTTGTTTTTTTCAATATTTATGAATATATTCTCTATCAATGTGCCCTGAAATGGAGTTCTCTAAAGATTGCTTGTGTAGGGGGCGCCTGGGTGGCTCAGTCAGTTAAGCATCTGCCTTTGGCTCAGGTCAGGATCCCAGGGTCCTGGGATGGAGCCCCGCATGGGGCTCCCTGCTCAGCGGGAAGCCTGCTTCTCCCTCTCCCTCTGCCCCTGCTCGTGTCCCCTCTCTAGCTGTCTCTCTGTCAAATAAAGAAAAAAAAAGATTGCTTGTGTAGAACCTTTGCTCTTTTCTAACTTTTGCCAGGTAAGTATAGTCCTAGTACTCATATTTCTCAGCCAAATAAAATTTTGTTTTAACATCTCTACTGTTTTTCACAATTTATGAAACGTGAATGCATGTGAATACATGCAAAAGTGATCCTCACAACCTACCCTGCAAAGGAGACAGGGCATACTAGACATCCTCTCTATTCAAAGGCGAGGAAAGGCTACCTCTAGAGAGCGACTTTTCCCAAACCACTTGGCCACAAAGAAGGTGGGCATTCACGTCTCCTGAGTCCTGGTCCAGTACTCGGGTTTCTGTACCAAGCTGCAATCGCTTCTTGGCCTTTTGGCTAAGATCAAGTGTTGTATCTGTACCAAGCTGCAGCAACTTACATCATTTATAATCTACTCCTTTCTACAAACCTTTCTGTCTCCACACTCTTGTTAACCTTTTCTTTTAGTGGCATCCCCATGGGCTTTCTAGGTTCCTTCCACAGAGTGACCTGACTGATGCAGGGTGTTTTAGAGAAACTCCTGGAGACACTGGAAATACACCTGTCAAGAACTAGCAGGGCCTCACCACTCAAACGTTTCTCCTCTTTGTCTGGTACCAGCTTCGATTACCCAGAAATAATACTTCCTCGCATACTGGCTGAACAGGGAATGAATACGAGTCAAAAAAATCATCGAAACACAGGACAGATGGAAAAGAGTAAAATCCCTCCAAGAACAAAAAACATCCTCACCTAGGGGCTGCTGTCTTCCCCCACCTACATCACCCAAACACTGTGGCTATACTGAAAGTTTCTAGCACAACATAAAAGCTTAGGTTTGGAGGTCCCCCGCGCATACGTGTTTAGAACTACTCACTAGCTTACCTCTGGGAAGGTGGGTGTCTGAAAGCCAGTACATCTTATTTTTACAAAAGTAGCCTGTGTGTATGTATACACAGGGGCTCGAAACAAAACAAAACACCAACCTTAACTTAGGTTGTCTCGAAGTCCTTCCAGACTGAACTTAAAATAGTAGAGACTGGAAGGTAAAGGGGATGTTTTCGAAGATGCAGGGCAAAGGTTAACAAATGGCTCCCGTCCTACGCTTTTGGGTACTTTGTTTTTACAAAGAGCCTGTAAGATTCTTACACGAGAGAGCACTTTAACTTTTCAAACAACCCATCAGTCGGCAGTAGGCGGGTGTGCACACACCGCACAGACTCCCGCAGCGAGCGGCGCGGAAGGAAATAGGGAGGCTCGAGCGGCCCCAGGTCGACCTCCGGACCGCAGCTTCACTGCCGGGTGTCGAAGGGGAGGGGTGTCGGACGTGGAGCCGGCGAGGAATCTCCGCGCCGCACCCCGCCCGGACGGGCCCCACTTCCTCCCCAGCCGCGCGGCCTCCCTCCCGGCAGCACCCGGGCCCGGCCCGCGGGGACCTCCCGGGAGGCCACGGGCGAGAACGCCACCGCCACGCTCTGGTCTCCCGCCCCCACAGCTGCACTCACCCGCAGCTCCAGCCGCCGCTTCCTCCGCCTGCGGCCGCATCGCCCCTCGGGCCTCGCCTCCCTCGCTGGCTCCTTCCGCCCCAGACTCCGGCTCCAGCGCTAGGACAGTTTGAAAATGGCGCCGAGAGACTATCCTAGCCGGCGCGGAGTCGGCGCCGCGGTTGCCTCGGTAACGGGAGCGGCGCAGGCGATGCGCGGCGCGCGGCGGGGGCGCGCGCGGCGGCGATGGCGGCGCTGGGCCCAAGTGCCCGGAAACGCAACGGCCGGACAGCGCGCGGCCACGGCGCCTCCTGCCGGTCGGCAAACCCCGAACTTCAGCGGATGCCAGAAATGATCCCTCCCCTTTGCGGGATTCGTTGCCTGTCTACCCCGCGCAGGGTTAAAACGCTGTCCAGCCCTTGGTCCCTGCAGCGGATAAGCCCTCACCCGTCGGGTGAACGCCTGCTGACCACGAAAAATCCCATCTAATAATCACGTTTCTTTGCAGCTTTCCCTGATAAAATTATTGTTGCCACACCCCTCTCCCTGTAAAGCGGTGTAGACACATTTATTATACTCATCCCATCATGAGTATAATATTAAGTTTTGATTCCACGAATTATGGCTCATCCCATCAAAACGTAGTTAGCTGTATGTCTCTCCCTGGCCCCCGCACAACTGAATTTTTTGAGTCAGAGATTATTTTACTCAGCTATGTTTCCCTAGCACCTACCACAATAAACATTTGTGAAGGGAATTCAATTGAAATAAACTGGTTGTGGGGTAGAGAGCTTGCTCACTTAAAGAAACCATATAGGTCAAATCCTCGAATTCCACGTCTCCTCTGAAGATTTCTGTATAATCAGAGAGGAGCTCAATTCCTTTCTGTTCACTACTCTCCCGAGTAGGCCTTACAGGCACAAAAGGTACTTAATCTTTGCATGTCATATGACTGCTCTGTGGGTTGTGAATAACTTTGTACCCATTCATATATAGACATACACATACGTTTCCATTATGTCTACTTGGTTTCCCCACATGTCTTAATGAATTGTTTTATGGAATTTCTAGGAGACAGTGACTTAGGTACTACTGTAAGTGGCTTTCAAAGTCTTGAACATATATAATAAACACATTTTTTTTTTTTTTTGCTGAACAAATATCTCTTTTGGAAACAGGGAGGCATAAATAAATTAATAACATGACAAAATAGCTGTGCAACAGGCTCTATCTAGTCCAGAAGACTGCTTGGCTTCCTTTTGCCCCCAAAACACAGTAATTAAAACAAAAATCAAAATCAAATTCAAAAGGTGGGTGAAACACTGATGTTATGGGCCAGTTTTGCCCCAGGGGACATGGAAGACCAGAGTCAGGTTCACTGCTGGACTCCAGGGCCTAAGGTCAGGATCCCTGGCACACACATACATATCTCTAGGAGGGCTACCATTCAACCCACTACACTCCCTTAGTTCTTGACATTTAGTCTGGTGAGCAGGAAAACAAACAATCATGACTATGTAATAGAACCACTATAAAAACCCTAAACAACAGGATCCAGAGAGTTTCCAGGTTGGTGAACACATCAAGGTGCTGGGAGGGTGACATGTCTGGAAAGGGCGTGGAAGCTCCATGCCCCTTCCCCTTCCTTGCCCTGTGCATCTCTTCTATTTGGCTGTTCCTGAGTTCTATCCTTTATAAGAAGCTGGTAATAGTAAGTAAAGTGCCTTTCTCAGTTCTGTGAGCCATTCTAGTAAATTATCTAACCTGAGAGAGGTCATGGGAACCCCAGTTTATAGTTGGTCCTACAGAAGTATGGCAGGCCCAGGACTTATGACTGGCATCTCAAGTAGGAGCAGTCTTGTATAGTCTTTTTTTAAAATATTTATTTATTTATTTGAGAGAATGAGAGGGAGAGAGCAGGCGCATGCGTGCAAATGGGGAGAGGGGCAGAGGGAGAGAATCTTCAAATCCCTGCCCCCTCCCCAAGGGCTTGATTCCATGACCCACGAGATCATGACCTGAGTGAAAACCAAGAGTTGGTTATCCAACCAACTGAGCCACCCAGGCACTCAGTCTTGTAAAGTCTTAACCTGTGGAGGCTGCAGTAACTCTAGGTAGTTAGAGTCAGAACTTAATTGAAGTCTGGACCACTTGGAAAAGACACTATTTGGTGTCAGGAGGGGAAAAAAACCAAATAATCTCTCATCTGGTGTCAAAAGTGTTGTGAATAAAAATAACTCACCAGGAAACAACTAGTATGTGCAGATAATGTTTGGGAGAAACTTAACAGAGATAAATTGAGGTTTCTTTTTCAGATTTCTTCTCTGTATTTTCAAAACATATTCTGCATATCTGGATATCATTAACTCTGCTGTTGTCACTGATTATCCCATTTCCCCTGTTAGACCATGAGCTCCTCATACTACACAGAAGACTAATGTGATCTTCTTTGTGCCCATAACCAAGCAGAGTGACTGGCACTTAATAAAAGATCAGGAAGGTGGGACACCTGGGTGGCTCAGTTGGTTGGGCGTCTGCCTTCGGCTCAGGTCATGGTCCCAGGGTCCTGGGATTGAGTCCCGCATCGGGCTCCCTGCTCGGTGGGAAGTCTGCTTCTCCCTCTCCCTCTGCCTGCCGCTCCCTCTGCTTGTGCTCTTTCTCTCTCTGTCAAACAAACAAATAAATAAATAAATCTTTAAAGAAAAAAAAAGATCAGGAAGGTGCTTTGAATTGAATAGAACTGAATGAACCAGATCTTCTGACCCCGAGTCCTATACAACACAGTTGCCTCCTTACAGTGACTGGCCCAAAGATGGGGCTAAAATATCAGTATGACCGCTAGCTAATTCAGGTCCTTTTATTTAAGCAGCAGGGACTCAGTTTCCCTATTACCACAGGTGTGTGGTTTGGCTGGCAACCTGATTTTTACTGGCAGATAAGGATAATGGTTACAATAGTTCCCGTCTGTCTGGAGCCTTGCAGTGGAGCCTCTGTAGTGACTTGGCTACAAAAGACACTCAAGCTGTGTAAGTGATCAGATGTTATGAGAAGCTATTCTTTAGCAGCAGAGACACTAGAAAATTATTTCCAAGAAAAGGTGGCTTTTAAAAGCACAATGCTAAAGCATCTTAATGACATAGCAGTTTCTTTTGTTTCTACGGAGACATCAGAACTTTTCATTGCATAATGCTAGTGCAAGGGATTACACCTTTTATTCACCATTCGGAGTCAGAAAGAATAGAGAGAAGAGTAGGGGCTCTGCCTGAATGAAAAGATTGATAAACACTAATATATATATTTAAAAACTTTTTCTTGCACTTCAAAAGTTCTATGGTCAAAAGACAAAGGATAGCTGGGAAAAATATTTACAACTATTACCATAGACCTTATATATAAAAACTCAACAGTAAAATGACTAACAAATAATAGAATACAGTAGGAAAATAATTTTAAAATGAGCAAAAATATGAACATGTAATTCATCATATGGCTTTTTACCCATATGAACAGGGACTCAAATTCACTGAAAATAAGAGGCATGTAAATTCAAAGTAGTAGAGGTGTGAAGGATGAGTAGGTAGCCAAGTAAAAGGTAGAAAAAGGCAATAAGCAAGGATACAAATAAACTAATGTTAGTCATAATGCATCGAGTGCATATTAGGTTATGTTGTAAGTACTGTGCATGACTTATAGGTACTAGTTCATTTAATCACTATAGTAACCCTATGAAATAGGAGGTATTGGTATTTCCAGTATACTAACGAGGTTAACTTACTGGAAGTCACGAAGTAAGTGATAAGAGTGTTGGCTTCAAGTCTGGAAGCCAAAACAATTCTGTCAAGGAAAGGAACTCTATAGGACAATGGCCAAAAAAGAGAATGTTCAGATGATGATCAATTAAATTTTGTGGAGTTCTCAGGGTCCCAAAAGGTTACTTAGACCAGCCTCCCACATAAACACAGATTTCTGTGCAACTTCTCTAACAGATGGTCACCCCAGCTACCCTGTAGCTACTTGCAACAACAAGAGGACTCACTGCTTTTCAAAGCAGCTCATTGCATTGCTGAAAGCTTTGTTAGAGAAATTCTTCTTTATATGAAGCTAAAATCTGCTTCTCCTTGAGTGTGAGCAATTTTCTCTGAGCAATCAAAAGAACGTGAATCTTCTCCCTCATACATGTGATGACCCTTCAGAATACTCCAGATCCCTCAACCTTTGCTCACATGACATGGTCTCCAAGCTTATAACTTAACTGGCTACCTCCTCTGGAGTAGAAACACTCTAGTTTTTCTGTTTTCTTATTGTAATTTATACCTAGAAATTATTGTATCAGATTAGGACTGAGGACTGGGATATATTTGTTTCTGTCGATATATCTGGCACAGCACATTCAGTGTATATCAACACAATCTAGTATCACCTTTGCCTTTTTATAACTGAGTCACAGATTCAGCAGTAAAGAACCATACACAAGCTTCTTTCTATGGCTGATACCTTTTGAATATTTACTTAATTATCTTGAAGACAAATACGAGTTTTTGGAGCAGAGATCAAAGTTATTATTACTCACATCAATAACTATGGGTTCACTTGCCCAACGCCCCAGAGTGATAAGATGAAAGCCAGATGTTACCCAATATGTTCTGGGTTCTATACTGCAGGATAGTAAGCCCCTCTAAATTAAGAATCTGAGTTTCTATATGAGAGGGACAGCTCTCAGCCTTCCCTTCCTAAGAAAGGAAGAGAAACGTTTGCTGCCTATAGTATACTCATTTTCCTTAGAACGAGAAGGGAAAGGTCCTGGGTTCTTACCTTCTGGAATATAAATATGTTAGACCCTTGAACAGCATGGGAGGTTGGGGCACGGACCACTGCACAGTTGAAAATCCACATATAACTTTTGACTTCCTTAATACTTACTAACGGCCTACTGTGACCAGAAGCCTTACCGATAATATAAACTCGATGAACACATATTTTGCATGTTATATGTATTATATATTGTATTCTTACAACAAAGTAAGTTAGAGAAAAGAAAATACTATTAAGAAAATCATAAGAGAAAATACATTTACAGTACTGTATTTATTGAAAAATATCTGCATGTAAGTGGACCTGCATAGCTCAAACCCGTATTATCCAAGGGTCAACTGTAAATGTCTCCAGAGGGAAGACAAGAGAAGCCTCTCCTGGTCTATACCTCCTGGGATGTCTCCCTGGTTTCAGGTTGTGCCCCACTCTGAGAGGTAAATACATACATCCAGGAGGGAAAGCTCTCAGTTCTCTCATTATATTCTGCCACTGTCATATTTTAACTTCTACGGCTTGTTCTTTAAACCAGGTTCTGGTGAAACTTGCTCAGAAAGTCCCAAGTGTGCAGAAACATGAAAATACTTACTTGTTGACTTGGGCTGACTTTGCATCTTTTTCCTAGGCCCGGACTGGCTCTCTGATCCTCTCTCAGAACTTATCACAGGTTCCAGAGATGGAGACTGCATATTGGTCAACACGTATTTGGCTACAAGTATCAGAATGCCTGATGAATAATTGGGTAAGTAATCAAAGCATTTCATGGTCTCACTTGACAACATCCCTGAGAGTAGCTGGTCCTAGTTTGGTGTGCAATTCAGCAATGCCATCAAGGACCTGATCACTTCTCATCCATCCACGTTCTCTCTTCTCAGTGGATGGCTTCTATCCTCAGACATTTTGCCCCATTGTTTTGTGGGATGGCTGTCACAACTCTAAGAAACAGGTCTATATGCAACAACACCAAATACAAGAAGTGAAGGCAGATAGGGCTCCCAGGTGGCATAAGTCGGTTGGGTGTCTGCTTTTGGCTCAGGTCATGATCTCAGGGTCCTGGGATCGAGCCCCACATCGGGCTCTCCACTCAGCTGGGAGTCTGTTCTCCCTCTCCTTCTGTGCTCTCTCTCTCTCTCTCTCTCAAATAAATAAAAATCTTAAAAAAAAAAAAAAGTGAGGGCAGAGGACCGGGATTGCATGACAAGGAAAAAAGAAAGGGTTTTGCCCCAAAGGCTTCTTTGTCATCAGGGAGAAAAACGTCACCCAGAATCCCATAATAGAGTTCCCTTTATTGGCCAGAACTGGGTTCCATGCCCACCCCAAGAGCAGTCTCTGGCAAAGAAGGCCTGAATCAGTTTTGATTCATTCCCAGACCAAGTTAGGGTTTTATTAGCAGTGTAACAGAATGTTAAAAGTGATCTCCAAAATTTTTGGAGAGCTTGTCTCTTCATCTCAAATCAAGAGAGATTTCATCCTGCCCATGAAAGCTTTCCTGACCACAAGGGAGATGTAATCCTGGCATTGGTAGCTGTTTCTAGAAGCTTTGCCTAGAGCCTGTTCTTCTAGCCCTTCCAATTTTTGTCGGCCTCCTATAACCAGGTTGTAAGGCTCCTTCCATTTAAATGATCTAGAGGGATTTCTTTTTTTTTTTTTTTTAGATTTTATTTATTTATTTGACAGAGAGAGACACAGCGAGAGAGGGAACACAAGCAGGGGGAGTGGGAGAGGGAGAAACAGGCCTCCTGCCGAGCGGGGAACCCGATGTGGGGCTCGATCCCAGGACCCTGAGATCATGACCTGAGCCGAAGGCAGATGCTTAATGACTGAGCCACCCATGCGCCCTGATCTAGAGGGACTTCTGTGGGCTGCAGCTAAACCCTAACAGGAAAGCGTCCTGTCTAGGAAGGTCTACAGGAAGGGAAATTGGAGATTGTGCCAGTTTCAGGGCAGAGGAGTAAGAGACCTCTAGGACTAGGGATGCCTTGACTCTTGGCAGGTGAGCTGCAGGTGAGAGAGCCCTCGGGAAGGGAGGGGGGTTCCAAAGCACCCATAACAACAAAGAAAGAGGTTTAGACACCTGGCAGGGCCAGAGAGCAGACATCGGTTCACAGCAAAACTGGTCAAGTAAGAAATTTCCTATCCCCTCCCCTCCTCTCCTTCCTTTAGCAACTTGGTTAGAGGAGGAATTGAAATGAGGATGGGAAAGAGGAGTGTGGAGTCTGCTTCAGATTCTCTCTCCCTCTCCCTCTCACCCATGCTTTCTCTCTCAAAATAAATAAATAAATAAATCTTAAAAAAAAAAACCCAGAAGTTTCAAAAATATCCTCTACAGAGATTAAAGCCTCTGAAAGACAGTGCAGATGTTAAAAATGTTTAAGAAGACTAGGTGTTACTGCTATTCAACATAGTATTAGAAGTCCTAGCCACAGCAATCAGACAACAAAAAGAAATAAAAAGCATCCAAATTGGCAAAGAAGAAGTCAAACTCTGACCCTTTGCAGATGATGTGATACTGTATGTGGAAAACCCAAAAGACTCCACCCCAAAACTGCTAGAACTCATACAGGAATTCAGTAAAGTGGCAAGATAGGAAATCAATGCACAGAAATCAGTGGCATTCCTATACATCAACGACAAGACAGAAAAAAGAGAAATTAAGGAGTCAATCCCATTTACAACTGCACCCAAAACCATAAGATACCTAGGAATAAATTTAACCAAAGAGGCAAAGAATCTGTACTCAGAAAACTATAAAATACTCATGAAAGAAATTGAGGAAGACATAAAGAAATGGAAAAATGTTCCATGCTCATGGATTGGAAGAACAAATATTGTGAAGATGTCAATGCTACCTAGAGCAATCTACACATTCAATGCAATCCCCATCAAAATACCATCCACTTTTTTCAAAGAAATGGAACAAATAATCCTGAAATTTGTATGGAACCAGAAAAGACCCCGAATAGCCAGAGGAATGTTGAAAAAGAAAAGCAAAGCTGGCGGCATCACAATTCCGGACTTCCAGCTCTATTACAAAGCTGTCATCATCAAGACAGTATGGTACTGGCACAAAAACAGATACATAGATCAATGGAACAGAATAGAGAGCCCAGAAATGGACCCTCAACTCTATGGTCAAGTAATCTTTGACAAAGCAGGAAAGAATGTCCAATGGAAAAAAGGCAGTCTCTTCAACAAATGGTGTTGGGAAAATTGGACAGCCACATGCAGAAGAATGAAACTGGACCATTTCCTTACTCCACACACAAAAATAGACTCAAAATTGGTGAAAGACCTAAATGTGAGAAAGGAGTCCATCAAAATCCTAGAGGAGAACACAGGCAGCAACCTCTTCGATCTCAGCCACAGCAACTTCTTCCTAGAAACATTGCCAAAGGCAAAGGAAGCAAGGGCAAAAATGAACTATTGGGACCTCATCAAGATAAAAAGCTTTTGCACAGCAAAAGAAACAGTCCACAAAACCAAAAGACAACTAACAGAATGGGAGAAGATATTTGCAAATGATATTAGATTAAGGGCTATTATCCAAAATCTATAAAGAACTTCTTAAACTCAACACCCAAAGAACAAATGATCCAATCAAGAAATGGGCAGAAGACATGAATAGACCTTTTTCCAAAGAAGACATCCAAATGGCCAACAGGCACATGAAAAAGTGCTGAACATCGCTTGGCATCAGGGAAATCCAAATCAAAACCTCAATGAGATATCACCTCAAACCAGTCAGAATGGCTAAAATTAACAAGTCAGGAAACGACACATGTTGGTGGGGATGCACAGAAAGGGGAACCCTCCTACACTGTTGGTGGGAATGCAAGCTGGTGCAGCCACTCTGGAAAACAGTAGGGAGGTTCCTCAAAAAGTTGAAAATAGAGCTACCATACGATCCAGCAATTGCACTACTGGGTATTTACCCCAAAGATACAAATGTAGGGATCCGAAGGGGTACATGCATCCCGGTATTTATAGCAGCAATGTCCACAATAGCCAAACTGTGGAAAGAGTCAAGATGTCCATCGACAGATGAATGGATAAAGAAAATGTGGTATATATATACAGTGGAATATTATGCAGCCATCAAAAGGAATGAAATCTTGCCATTTGCAACGACGTGGTTGGAACTGGAGAGTGTTATTCTGAGTGAAATAAGTCAATCAGAGAAAGACATGTATCATATGACCTCACTGATATGAGGAATTCTTAATCTCAGGAAACAAACTGAGGGTTGCTGGAGTGGTGGGGGGTGGGAGGGATGGGGTGGCTGGGTGATAGACATTGGGGAGGGTATGTGTTATGGTGAGCGCTGTGAATTGTGCAAGACTGTTGAATCACAGACCTGTACCTCTGAAACAAATAATACATTATATGTTAAAAAAAGAAGAAGAAGAAGAAGAAGATAGCAGGAGGGGAAGAAATGAAGGGGGGAAATCGGAGGGGGAGATGAACCATGAGAGACTATGGACTCTGAAAAACAAACTGAGGGTTCTAGAGGGGAGGGGGTGGAAGGATGGGTTAGCCTGGTGATGGGTATTAAGGAGGGCATGTTCTGCATGGAGCACTGGGTGTTATACGCAAACAATGGATCATGGAACACTACATCAAAAACTAATTATGTAATGTATGGTGATTAACATAACATAATACAATAAAATTAAAAAAGGAAGAGTTAGAGAAATCAATGGATGCCAAATATATAGTAGAATATTATGAAAAGCTGGTAATATTTCAAGGAATACTCTCAATTTTCCAGTTGATGACATACAAAGTCAAAATGGGCCATGCTCCC
Source organism: Callorhinus ursinus (assembly GCF_003265705.2). Taxonomy (NCBI): domain Eukaryota; kingdom Metazoa; phylum Chordata; class Mammalia; order Carnivora; family Otariidae; genus Callorhinus; species Callorhinus ursinus. The sequence continues at coordinate 44,103,132 of NW_027397066.1, read as the reverse complement.
TACTCTAGTGCCCAACACATGAGGTTTCACTAGAAAGACCAAATCCTGGGCTGGATGTGCTATGGGTCTGATTCAATACAGCAATTATTTTGCTGCGTAGAGCTCCCATAGCACCCTATGCTTCATTTCATAGCATTTAATATTCTGTATTGTAATTGATTTTTAAATTTATTTAGCAGGATTGTGAATTTAACTCACACCACATCTCCGTAATATGGAGAAGTTGTAGTCCCTTTGTTAACTAATCCAGCCTTCTTCCTCCATCCCCATCTGCTGGTGAGGAGTAAAAACAATGAACATTTACATCCTTCCTGGTTTAAATTTAATCTGATCCAATAATTTAAACACACCCTTTAAAAGGTGATATTGGTCTGTCTTGGAAAATAAAAGCTTAGTCTGTCAGACTTCTGACCCTTTCAGCTCCAAGATGCTGTGTGGATGCCTGTGGGGAGGTGTGGAGTTGCCTGACCTTGCAGCTGAGGGGAAGACTGGTCCTTGGGAACCTCTTCTGCTCTTGTCCACTAGGTTGCTCTGGCATTGCTGGCATTGAGCTGAAGCCTGTGGCTGATGTGATGCATGGATATCTCTCTGTCTCTGTTGTTCCTTCTGATGGCCCTTTCTGACTCACTCTGCCTTCCCTGGCCTCCTCCCACCATTACATCCTCCTCTGGCTGGCTGTGACTTCCATTTTATCCCATTCCATCTTGCAGTCCCTCACCTACTTCACAGGCACTGTGGATCCCCAGCCAGATTCTCAGATATTCTCAGTTACAAGGGCCTCATGTGGAAAGTATAGGTGACTCTCAAGTTAAGTCTCATGATTTTCCCTGCCTGGCCATGCTGGCCCTCCTTGGGGTGACATGAGGCAGCCTGCAGTGAGGCCCCTTCTCAGAGTCTCGGATGGGGAAGGAGGGAGAAGGACCTCCTCCTGGCCTCCGTAGCTTCCCTGGTCCCACACTACATACTCAGGACGGGTGTCTGATGGCTGTGGTCCTGTCTTGCTCTTCGTCCCACAGTTCTGGGGCTGAAGACGAATGGCTTCCTCCTCACTTTCTCCTTCTACCACAGACTAGTTACAGCTCCTTAACTGAGTGTCTTCTCTACTCAAGGAAAGAACTGTCTGAGCCAAGTCGTCCAGGCCTGGTTTCTAATGGATGGGGGATGAAGCTTAATAAAAGAATTTAGGGGGGCGCCTGGGTGGCTCAGTCGCTGAGCATCTGCCTTCGGCTCAGGTCATGATCCCAGGGTCCTGGGATCGAGCCCCGCATCGGGCTCCCTGCTCCGTGGGAAGCCTGCTTCTTCTCCCTGTCCCACTCCCCTTGCTTGTGTTTCCTCTCTCACTATGTCTCTCTCTGTCAAATAAATAAATAAAATCTTAAAAAAAAAAAGAATTTAGGGAATCACCTCTAGATTCAATAACCTATTTTTGAGGCTATTGTTTGGCTGCATAATCTTATTTGAAGGTCAGAAACTGAATACTAATTTGATCTTTCTCTTTGCATTACATGTAAATTGTTTAGAACAGTGCCTGGCACCCAGTAAGCAATCAATGTTCTCATTCTATAACAAATCTCTTAATCTCCCTCTGAGACTGGTTGGTGTCTTGTATAAACTAGGAAAAATATGTGCTAGGAAAAGCAAAAGAGAAAAATCATGCTGATAATTTGTATAATATTAACCTTATTAACTAACATCTACATTTTACCACATTTCAAAATTATCAACTATATATGCTTGTAGAGGAATTCAAACAATAGATGAGATTACAAAGTCAAAGTCCCTAAGAAAGTGCTAATATTTTCCTTGACCTGACCCCTGTTTTACTCTTTTTCCTAAAGATAATTACTGTAAGCAGTCTGGTTGAATCTTTTTTACTTGTCCATCTCCCTTATTACACTATGAGCTTTTTGAGCTTGCCTCTGTAGCACCAGAGATCCCCAATAAATGCTTGATGAATGAATAAATAATTGAATAATGAATTATGAAATAATATAGATTACATAAAATGTGTTTAAGAAAAAATTTACTGTTATATAAATTTGTTAAGATGCTTAGTCATTTTTTGAGCTTTCTTGATAGGATTGCATCTGATTAAAACAGAACAGAGATTAAATTATGAGATTATTTACAGTGTTCTTTTAAATGCTTCCTATTATGCTTCAGAGACCTTATACTGAATAATGAAGATTGGATGATGACAAGGCATTTCATCACTGCTTCTGTGCTTTTATGTGAATATCTGATATCATAGCAATAATGTCCAAAACTTTCATGCTTATTTTATTTTGGATGTGTTCTAGAGTACAGCCAATACAGCCTCTGCTATCTAATGTGCTGAGGTGAAATGGAATGTGCTGGTGACTGATCAATTGGATTCATCAGTGTTTTAAAAGGCAGTATTATGATTCTTTTTTAAGTTAAAAAAGAAATAATTTTGGCAGTCTGATTAAAATAAGGACGAGACATACCAATCTAGTGAATAGATTATTGGTGCATGAATAAGAAGTAAGACCCAGTTTATGTCTCGTTCCCAGGATTGGTAATGGGGTTCTTCCCCAGGTCATTTTGGAGGATTCCAAATCAATTTCTTGGAAGATCAATTGAGGCTAGCAGCCCCTCTTCCCTCCTGTGTCCCAAGTGGGCAGATAGCAGACATCTCTGTCCTTGCACGGTCACAGAAGCCCATGTGAAGATAGACAGCCTGTTCCATCATTTCTGAGCAGCATGGCCTTGGGAAAACTGACCTCACTAAGTGAGCTTGTTATAAGAATTAAACACATTCTTATCATGGTGCTTCGCACATAATGCTCAAAGTTAACTACAAATTACTTTCCATTCTAGAAACTAGGGCTGTCTTTCTAACCAAGATGTGTTTGGGTTGCCACTAGAAGGAGCAAACCTCCACTTCCTGCATCCACATCTATAGTCATCTGAACCAGTACCTGTCTCCTCCCCTTTTCTATCTCAGAGTAGGGAAGCTATGTGGTAGCAGTGGTGGGAGCCATGGATTGCTGCTGTAGTGATGTGATCTTGAAGCTGAAAGTCATTGGTGGCTTCTGACTTCTGGCCCCCTGTCCCTTCCATTGAGTTTTTAAAGCACATAATATCATGAATTAAATGCCTTTCTTTTTGAAATACCTAGAATGTTTTTTATTTCCTGCACTGAACTCTGATGGGTACACAAACTCAAGATCATTTTAATAAAGTCCCAGCTTTGTTCCTGGGTCCCTGTCTGGGACATTATCCTTCCTTTCTTCATAATCAAGCTTCTGCAAAGAGTCGTCCTTCTATTTGTAAACCTGTCCTTTATCTCTTATTTGTACTCAATTCTACCACAATCAGCCTTCCTCTCTGCTACTAAAGTACTGAAATGCCTTGACCAAGGTCAGCCATGACCCACCAAATGCCAAATTCAGTGGATTTTTTCAGCCCTTGTCTTATTAACCATCATTGGACACTATCTTATTGGACAGAGTTGATGATAACTTTCTTTCTGGAAACTGCTGCTGTCTTGATCCTTGTGACACAACATCTCTTGGCCTTCTCTCACTTCTTTGGTCAACCTCTGTAGTGAGCTTCTTTTCTTCCCTAATCCCATTAAATGTTGGTACTTCCTAGGTTCAAGCCTCAGAGCTCTTCCCTTCTTACTCAGTAGACTGGGCTTCTGTGAATTCAGCCACTATCCCCATGGCAATGACTCCCAAATCTTCACCCCTCCTCTGCATATTCCAGGCACTATAGACAACCCCCTTTCCCTCAGCCTCCAGATACACTGAATTCTGAAAACACTTTGCCTGGGGCTTTCATTCTCCCATGACTTTATCCAATGGCTTCCCCTCATCATTATTATATCTCTCTCCTACTGAATTTTCCTGAAATATAAAAACATTTGCTTGTTAGACAATGGTTTCTTAGGGACAACACCAAAAACACAAGTGACAAAAGAAACAGTGGATGAACTAAACTTTACCAAAAGAAAATATTTTGTGCTATGAACAATGTCACGAATGAAGTGAAAAGACAACCTGCAGAATGGGAGAAAATTTTTGCACATCATATATCTGATGTGGGACTTACATTCATAAAAAGATAAACTAAAAATAGTTTAAAACTAATAGATATTTCTCTGAAGAAGATATACAAACGGCCAGTAAATACCTCAAAAGATGCTCAACATCATTTTCCATCAGGAATGAATAAACATCCATATGAACAAACCATAATGAAATACAACCTCACATTCACCAGGATGGCTATAATCCAAAAGACAAATAATAACAAGTATTGTCAGGAACATGGAAAAATTGGAACCCTCATACATTGCTGGTGGGAATGTAAAACAGTTTAGTCGCTTTGGAAAATAGTTTGACAGCTCCTCAAAAAGTTAAACATAGAGTACGATCCAATAATTGCACTACTGGGTATTTACCCCCAAAATACAAAACCACTAATTCAAAGGGATACATGCACCACTATGTTTACAGCAGTATTATTTACAATAGCCAAATTATGGAAGCAGCCCAAGTGTCCGTTGATAGAAGAATGGATAAAGAAGATGTGGTATATATATATATACAATGGAATATCATTCAGCCATAAAAAAGAATAAAATCTTGCCATTTGCAATGCCATGGATGGAGCTAGAGAGTGTAATGCTAAGTGAAATAAGTCAGTCAGAGAAAGACACATACCATATGATTTCACTCTTATGTGGAATTTAAGAAAAAACAATAACAAAAAATGAGCAAAGGAATGAAGAGAGAGAGACAAACCAAGAAACAGACTCTTAACTCTAGAGAACAAATTGGTGGTTACCAGAGGGGAGGTGCATGAGGGGATGGGTGAAATCGGCAACGGGGAATAAGGAGGGCATTTGTCGTGATGAGCACCGGGTGATGTATGGAAGTGCTGAATCACTGTACTGTACACCTGAAACTAATATTACACTGTATGCTAACTATACTGGAGTTTAAAATTAAATTTAAATTTTTAAAATGTTACCATTATGACCCAACAATTTCATTCCTAGGTAATATACTCAAGAGAAATAAAAACATTTGACCACACAAAAACATGTGCACAAATGTTCAGAAGCAGCATTATCCACAATAACCAAAATGTGAAAGCAGTTCAAATGTCTGTCAACTGATAAATGGATGAATAAAATGTCTATAGAATAGAATATTATTTGGCAATAAAGGAGAAGTGAAGTTCTGATACATGCTACAACATGGATGAAGCTTGAAAAGATTATGTTAAGTGAAAGAATCCAATCATAAAAGACTGCATATTGTATGATTCTATTTATATGAAATGTCCAGAATAGGTAAATCTAAATATATAGAGAAAGTAGATTAGTGGTTGCCAGGGATTGGGGGGAATGGAGAATGGCTGCTAATGGGTGTGGATGGCATTTATTTTGGGGTGATAAAAATGTTCTGAAATTAGATAGTGGTGATGGTTGCATAACTGTGAATATATTATTGCCATTGCATTTTAAACTTTAAATGGATAAACTGTATGATATGTGAATTATAGTTTGGTAAAACTATTTTAAAAAAAAACAACACACTTGTTTGTCTTTTAAGGTTTGGAACAAACATCATCCCCTCTTTTTAAAGATGTATTTATCTATTTGAGAGAGAGAGAAAGAGAGAGAGCACGGGTGTGGAGGGGAGGGGCAGAGGGAGAGGGAGAGACAGTCTGAAGCAGACTGTGCTGAGCACAGAGCCAGGCGTGGGGTTTGATCCCATGACCCTGAGATCGGTGGACCTGAGATCAGGACCTCAGATGCAGCCAGGAGTCGGATGCTTAACTGACTGCACTGTCCAGGCACCTCAAACACGATGCCCCCTTATTCACTCAGTTCCCTCAGTAAATATGTGCTGAACACCTAGGATGTGCCAAGCCTCCTTGTTCTAGGCTCGGAGACAGAGAGGGGAATAAGCCAGGCAAGGATCCTGCTCTCAGTGGGGAATGTAGGTGGGAGGTAGAAAATAAACGAATAAACAAATAAGTGAATAGTTTAACTTCAGGTTAGGATAGGTGACTGAGAAAATGAGATGGGGTAAAGTGACAGAGAATAATGGTAGGAGAACTGGCCAGGAAAGGCCTCTGTGAGGAGTGGCATATAAGCCCGGAGCTGAACGTCAAGGAAGCAGGTTTATAAAGATCTGGGGTCAGAGTATTTAAGGTAACGTTTGGTTTAATCAGTTCATGGAACGGACAAAAGTGTGACTGGAGTACAGGAAATTAGAGAGAGAGGTAGGAGATGAGTTCAGAGAGGTAGGTGGGAATCCCAACTACACAGGGCCTTACAGACCATTCAAGGAGTTTGAATTTTTCTAAGAGCAGCAGGCACCTTTGAAAAGTGTGGCAAATGGAATTTTCCAAAGGTAGCTGCACCAGTATAAATCCCATTCACACACTCCTCTTACAAAGGGCCTGAAACTCTCCCATTGCGAGGTGGGGTTTATGTTACCTCAATTTGAGCCTAGGCCTGGGGCTTATCCCTTCTCTGACCAATAGAGTATGGCAGAAGGAAAACCATGTGACTTTGGCAGGTAGGTCATAAAAAGTAGAGTTTTACTCTGTCTCTCTCTATGGACATTTTCCCTTGGAACCTAACGACCGTGATGCTATGAAGTGCAAACTCTTCTTCACAGAGAGATCACCTGCAGGGGTTCGTGTGGAGAGCTACTGAAGCTCCCAGCCAACAGCCTGCATCAACCACCGGTCAGGTGAGAGGGTGAGTCCTCAAATGATTCCAGCCTCCACCTCTGAGTGCAGCAGCTAAGCTTCCAGACACCATGCAGCAGAGACAAGTCATCTCTGCTGTGTCTTGTCTGAATTCCTGACACACAGAATTCATGAGCATAAAAAATGGGTTTTTTCCCTCACATCAGTCTGAGGTCATTTGTTACGTAGCTATAGTAACGGGGACAAAAGGTACAAATAGGAAGTCTGTGTGATTTGTTCATGATTCAAAATGTCATTTGGATTTCTGTGAGAAGAATGAATTACACAGAGTAGAAGCAAAAAGACTTATGAAGACTCCCTAATGTGTCCCAGCTAGAATCAGTTACTTCATCTCGACCTACTTCTAGCATGTCACCTATAATGTATTTTATTCATTGGCCTACATCTCCCTCAATGAGCTTAGGGTTTAGTAGTTTTTCTCTTTAGGAAAGCGAAAGCAATTTTTGTTTGAAAATCCTGAAAGATTTCCTAGTTAAAAGAAATATTAAAATAGTTGCCTTCCTCGTCTTATTTGGCCATATATTAAAGGAACATAGACTATGAATTAGGCAAAACATCAAATTAATAAAAATCAATTTCTCAATCTTCTGGATTATTTTCTTTAAGATTTTATTTATTTATTTATTTGAGAGAGAGAGCATGAACATGGTGGAGGAGGCAGAGGGAGAAGGAGAAGCAGACTCCCTGCTGAGCAGGGAACCAGACTCAGGGCTCAGTCCCAGGACACTGAGATCATGACCTGAGTGTAAGGCAGATGCTTAACCGACTGAGTGACCGAGGTGCCCCTCTTCTGGATTGTTTGAGTGAAGATATTTTACTCATTGTGCCTCTCTATGGGCATTAGTGACAACAATGCTTATCTCACAGGTTACTGAGGGCTGATGAAACACCATTAGCAAATTATTAAAGACATTTAATAGTGGATAATGGCTTCCCAGGCAAAGACCTCAATGAGACTCCGTCTAGCCCGAGAAAATGTGTGCACGTGTGGAGGGAGATAGGGTGGGTGGTGGGAAAAAGGAATGGATCCCTTTTATGTGTTGTCATTTTCTTGGACCAATTATGTTGCTCCATTTTATCCATTCATTCTGGAGAGTTGAGTTTGATTTCTCAACCATTGCCAAGAAATACACGATTGATTCATTTCTTTTTAAAATTGAGTACTTATTAGCATTGTGCTAAACATTTTACAAATGTTATTTGATTTAATTCTTACAATGAACCTATGAGAGGAGTACTACTATTTCCATTTTACAAATAAAGGATATGGAGGCACAAAGAGGCTAACTCACTTAAACAAGATCATACAGCCAGACAGAGCCAGAATTTGAACCCAATTCTCTCTGGCTTCAGGGTCTGAGCTCTTAGCTCAGTGCTATACTGTCACTGATCTTCATGGATATTGTCCAATGGGTAGGTGGCAGTAACTCAATGACACCTGTCTCATTTCCTTTACAAAATCTTCCTTGTCTTGACTTTATCAGACCACAGATGTATCTAGCTCCTCTGAGTTATTACAACACTGTCTGTATCATTCATTTGGCATCTATCATTTATTGTCTTATATAGTGTGTTTGATTTTGTGTATATACGTGTTTTGCCTGCTTCAGTTGGGGATCTTTGATTGCAAGTTACAGAAACTAACTGAAGTGCTCCCTACCACTCCCTGCCCTCAATATGGGAAGAATATTGGGTGATTCACAGAATCAAAGGAAAACAGAACCACTGGACCTTGGGAGGAATGGAAACCAGAACAACTCTGGTGATCTTTAGAGGAGACATTGACATATGGTCTCTTTGGTATGATCATTGGAATAATTTTTTTTTAAAGATTTTATTTATTTGAGAGAGAGAGAATGAGAGAGAGAAAGCACATGAGGGGGGAGGGAGGGCCAGAGGGAGAAGCAGACTCCCTGCCAAGCAGGGACCCTGATGTGGGACTTGATCCAGGGACTCCAGGATCATGACCTGAGCTGAAGGCAGTCGCTTAACCAACTGAGCCACCCAGGCGCCCTGATCGTTGGAATAATTTAACTCCAAGGGCCTTCATTTCACTCAAGTGTCACTCTGTTCAAGATTCAGATCCCTGGCAGAGACGGAGAGTCTGGTTGGTCCAACTACTATAGTCATTTGCCTAATCCTTCTAGAGCACAGGGACTGTGATGGATAGTGACCAGGATCCAGAATGATTCTACTGTGATATAGAATGAGCAATAGTTGTATTTGTTTCTAGAGTATTTTGATAAATTGTGTACCCTTGATGAAGAACAATATGATTTTTCAGGCAGAGGAATCCTGAGAATAAGCAGAGAAATCACCATTCTTAGGCTGATGCCCTAAGGAGAGGCACATTACTACAGGCTTCATCAGTAACCAAGTACTTGGTCTATTATACTCTTATTAACTGTCCCCCCATTTTCTTCTATTTACAGAACTGATCACTGTGATGAATTTTATAGTTTGATCAATCTTACAGCAGACTACACCTCCTGAATAAACAAACATGGAAATGAATTATTATGAGCACAAGTTAGAAATAGTACATTCATAGCTATAGTTAATTCAAAGTAAATTTGGTTTATAAAATTACAAGTTATAATAAGTAGATTTTAATACACATCACTTAAAGATTTTTTTTCAAATTAAATTTTAGGGCCTACAAACTTTCTTATGAGAGCATATAATGTTTTGGATTAAATGTATTATTCCACTATTTAGAAATCCTTTTAGAAAGTTCTCTTTGTCTAAGTGCTATAATATTGACTGGTCAGTGCTGAGCTCAAAGTAGTTGCAGAGAATCAATATTGGCTTAGTTACAACTTGGCAAAGCATGGGAGGTAACCTGATAAGAGCTCTTGGACCAGAAAAACCATCCAAAGATAAAGGGCTTTAAAAAAATTATGGCAAATGCAAGATATGTTAAATTCTAATGAAACAATGTAAAATTTCTTCCAAAAGAACCCTCAAACCTTTCTGCACACATCATTATCAAAATCATCTACAAAACACAAAAGGATCATGATTGTGCTGTTCAAAACCCCCAAATGTTAAATCACTTGCCTAAGGTTACCCAGGAAATTAGTGTGAAAGTTTGGGGAAGAATTTTTTCACCCTATGTTTAATCCATTGTGCAATGAATGTTGAATAGAAAACTCTAATGATTAATAGTAACGTACAGATAACCATTAAGGAAATTAAATCTGATCCCCCAAATTGCAGATAATTGCACCTATTCTTTCTACTGTTTCATACATTTTTTTTTACATATTTGCTATTCATGCACTCATATCATTCTGTGATCTACGTTTTTCTTTGATTCCTCAGTAAAATCTTTCTACTTTCTTCTCATACTGGACACAAGAAACCAACCTAATACCTCTCACTTCAGAATGCTCACATGAGCATTCTCATATTAATCCAACAAGATTTTAGGTTCATTCTCCCTTTTCCAAACAAAGGCATATCTTCTATTCTTTACTTAGCCTTAAAGTACGAAATGGGCACATGACTATAAAACTAATATGCCAGTTCATCTAGTGCAAAAACAATAACTTGATACTCCCCTTAAGTAGTAAAATCAAGGTTACAACACCATTCATGAAATGAAATACTGGTCTTCTAATCTGCAATAAAGTGTCTGCTACCACATCTCACCTTCTAATTTTAATTGCAAATGAATGGAGCCAGACTACTGATGATTGAATATGTTTTTCTTTGAACACAATGCTTCTAGAAAACAAACAAATCACTATTCCGTTACAGATCTTATACTCAGAGAGGTATGTGAGGATTCTGAAGTATAAATTGTGAATAACAAGATGTTAAATTAGGATTACTGTGCCTTGGAAAGTTCTGAGGTAATATTTAATAATCAAATGCATTACTGAATATCATTTAGAATAGGTATGCTTTTTGTTTTCTTTTAATTTAATGCAACGAGAGGAAACTTCCAGTACAGAGCAGACATGTAACAGCAAGGGCCATTATTGATTATGTGCCGGCTCTGTGCTAAGAGCTTTCTGCGTATTAATTCATTTAATTCTCATGATGAAATTATAAAGTAGGCACCACTGTTTTTATAGAAGAGGGAACAAAGCTTAGAGAGACATGCAACCAGTAACAGGTAAACAGGACTCTAGAGCTGTCTGATTGCAAAGCTCATGCGCTTAACTGCTATGCATCTTATTTTGATAAATGAATGCATTTTATGAATGAAAGAATGAGTAAGGGTTATATTTTAAGTCGGAAGAGAAAGGGAATTGTGTGCAAGTCACAGAAAAACTGTGGCATAAACAATAAAGACATCGAATCATTTCACATAACAAGAAGGCTGGGCAAATTCAGAGTTAAGCAGACTCTTGCCTTTTTTTTTTTTTTAATTTCATTTATTTATTTATTTGAGAGAAAGAGAGCAAGCCAGCAGGGGGAGGAGCAGAGGGAGAGGAACAAGTGGACTCCTTGCCAAGCGCGGAGCCTGATGCGGAGCTCGATCTCACGATCCCGAGATCATGACCTGAGCCCAAACCAAGAGTCAGAGGCTCAACCGACTAAGCCACCAAGGTGCCCCCAGACTCTTGCATTTTGTGCTCTGTCATCTGAGTGTGTCAGCCGTGTCTCTTCATGACTGCAGCTCTAATGATCTCATATCATGATACATCAAGATGGAAGAAGAGGTAGAGGCAAAAGATCGATCCTACATATCTTATAAACTGCTTACCAAGGTAGAAGTCTTTTTTAGGACTTCTTAGCAGATTTTCTCTTATATCTCAGTGACCAGAGCTGGGTCACATAGATGCATAACCTGTAAACCAAACACAGGCAAAGCAGAACAGGATTGTCATAGCTGTCTGGGACCAGTGCAACCCTGGTTGCCCATTATAATCATCCAGGAGATTTGTAAGAAATCTGGGCCCCACCTTCAGAAATTCTTACTTATTTGTCTGGGGTGGGGTGTAGGATATTGGTTTTAAACATTTCCCCAGTGATTTTAATATATAGCAGGTTGAGATCCAATGGTTTATGCCAATCTTGATTTTTTTGCCCTTGTTTGGCCATGTTCCTATCCTGTAAAAAGTAGAGCTCTGTTAGCAAGAAAACGTAGAAAGGCCCCACAGCCCACAGTGGCTATCTGAGGAATTTACAGAAGTAGGTCTAGAAAACCCTCCTAAAGACAGCATATCTGAATTCTATAGAAGGTATCGTTCATTTAGGTTGTTAAAAAGAAAACCACAGGCCCCAAATGGTGTCACCTAGGCCACATCAGCAAACCAAGACTTAATATCTAACCTAACTTCAGTTTTAACACTCCTCCCCTGCCCCGCCCCCCTGCACCCGGAATATAACCTTTAACCAGCCAGGAATTTTCTGGTCAGCATTAATAAGGAATCTGTCACACAGACTCTCCTCATCTCCCAAAGGGAGATGAGGTAATCCATCTACTAAAACTCTTTTGTCCCCAAATGAAAGTGACCTCACATGAAATAATCCTTCCCCCTCCCCATTCCTGTCATCCTTGTCGTGCCTTGAAAAACCTTTTCCTTTCTGTAGCCCTTTGGAGGCCCCCTGCCCCCCTCGCTAGATAGGATGCTGCCTGATTCACGGATCATTTATTTATTTTTTATTTTTTTAAAGATTTTATTTATTTGACAGAGAGAGACACAGCGAGAGAGGGAGCACAAGCAGGAGGAGTGGGAGAGGGAGAAGCAGGCTTCCTGCTGAGTAGGGAGCCCGATGCGGGGCTCGATCCCAGGACCCTGGGATCATGACCTGAGCCGAAGGCAGACGCTTAACGACTGAGCCACCCAGGTGCCCCTGATTCATGAATCATTTAATAAAGCTAAATAGATCTCCAAATTTACTTGGTTCAGTTTTTTTAACAGGTCCTCCATGAATTCAATTCATCAAGCATGTGTTGAATTTATACTATTATATTTGCAAGACCCTATGTGTACAAAGTAAATGCTGAGCAGAGCACAATTTTTCTTTATCTTGTGGGTCAGTTTCCTTATAATAATTCCTTCACTCAGTACCTAGAATGAGTATGTCTTCAACATCTAGTTAGTGAGCACTTAAGGCGGGGCAGCCAATTAGGCATTTAGCTCAATCAGTGAACCAAGTAGGTAGAGATTCTGCCCTAATGGAACTTGCATTTCAGAAGATGGTTGTGCTGTCTATATTAAAGAGAATAGTAGAGAAATAGGAGTGACACTTTCCTCCCTCTGTGAATTAACAATTCAGGCTTTACCTATTCACTTTTCACTTTTTAAACTCAATATTTCTTAAGTACTTACATGTGGTAGACGGATACTCGTAAACAAAACGGTCTTGATCCGAGTCATAAAGCTTGCAGTCTAAGTAGGGGAGACAAGATACCGAGAAGTAAAAAGACAAACATATTTCAAATTACAATAAGTGCCATGAAGAGAATAGGCTCTTCTCAGAGAATTATAGGGCAATGTAATTTAAATTAAAGAAGATCAGGAAAGGCTGTTCAGAATTAAATGTAGACAAGTATAAAATTCAGATTAGGGCACATCCCTTCAATTTCTTAACTGCTTCTCCACTACTTTTCCTCTAGCCAACTAGGCAAATACTTAACTTCTAGAAAGACCCACCATCGTGCATAGACAAGTGAAATTAATTGAGATGTTGATCTCGGAGAAGCTGCTTTCTTTTTTTTTTTTTTTTTTTTTAAAGATTTTTATTTATTTATTCATGGGAGACACACACAGAGAGAGAGAGAGAGGCAGAGGGAGAAGCAGGCTCCCAAGGAGCAGGGAGCCCGATGCGGGACTCGATCCCAGGATTCTGGGATCATGACCTGAGCCGAAGGCAGACGCTTAACCATCTGAGCCACCCAGGCGCCCCGAGAAGCTGCTTTCTTAAGATTGTTGGACAAGCAATTTGCTTATAGATGGATGGTTGCTTTGTCTTGTTTGCTGTATTCTCCATTGCCTCTTAGTATGCGCCTTCCCCACTTTTTTTTATATCTCTCCCCTCTTTCTGTCTACCCCACTGCTTTTTGACTGCTCCCCCATCCTCTTGAAAACACGAATTAGTCCTAAATGCACTCAGTACTGTACTCACCTAGAAATTTAGGTGAGTGAACATTATGGCACAGTGCCACTAAATTTAAAAAACAGAACTCTTAAAACCATGGCATTTAGGGTCAGCTGTCTCCCCAGGAAGAAAAGCACAAGTCATCCTGATCTGTTCAGAGGTAGCCTTGATATAACTCTACATCGTGAAGCTTAGAAGTTCAAGCTGGCCTTTAGAGCATCAGCATTGATGTTACTTGGGATCTTGTCAGAAATGCAGAATCTTGTTGTGATGAGCAGTGGATGTTAGCTATGAATCACTAAATTCCACTCCTGAAACCAGGATTACACTATATGTTAACTAACTAGAATTTAAATAAAATCTGAAGGAAAAAAAAAGAAATGCAGAATCTTGGACCACACAAAACCTTTTGAATCAGAATCTGCATTTCACAAGATCCCCATTTGTTTCATAGGTACATTAAAGTTTGAAAAGCACAGATGCAGAGGATCCCAAAGCAGATGAACTATGAGATTCATAATCTTACTCCTTTGACACCAGTCTATTACATATTCAACCTGGTATAGCTATTTTTACTTTCTCAGTACTTTTTAACCTACAGTTATTCTTTAAATTATCATTTTCAGCATTTTGTTTAGAAGTTCAGTGTTCCCTTCTAGCAAACAGCAGTATAGATCTAAGGGTCCAGAAAACTGTGGCTGGTGAGAGTCATCCATTGCTTTTGCCTGCTAGGGGAGATACTAGACAGTGTTTGGTCCTTGGATGTGATGTGTATTTGTATCATTCCTGTTATCCTAGAGAAAAAGAAAGGCCAGCACTTGGAGAGGGAGTTCAGTGTCATGTGAAGTATCAGCTCTGTTAATACTTGGCTTGGATCTTGATCAAGTCACTGGATTTCTTTTGGTCCCAGATTGTTACCTCTGAATGTTCAGGTTTTATTGTATATCAGTAAAGAGGCACACATGCAAATCTGATTTAGTGGTTTCTTTTTAAGATTTATTTATTTGACAGATAGAGAGAGAGAGAGAGAGAGAGTGCACAAGCAGGGGGAGCGGCAGGGAGAGGGAGAGGGAGAAGCAGGCTTCCCGCTGAGCAGGGTGCCTGATGCGGGTCTCAATCCCAGGACCCTGGGATCATGACCTGAGCCGAAGGCAGTTGCTTAACCAACTGAGCCACCCAGGCCCCCCTGATTTAGTGTTTTTAAGTTAAATGTTGAACTGATATAAAATAAGATTTATAAGGTATATGTAAGGGATAAAGAATCATGATACAATAAAATTCATGTGCCCACTGCCCAGTTTATTATAATATGCCTTTAAAATCATGAGTACCTGGGGGCACCTGGGTGGCTCAGTAGGTCAAGCGTCTGCCTTCGGCTCAGGTCATGATCTCAGGGTCCTGGGATTGAGTGCCACATGGGGCTCCCTCCTCAGTGGGGAGCCTGCTTCTCCCTCTGCCTTGCTGCTGCCCCTTCTCTCTCTCTTAAATAAATAAATAAAATCTTAAGAAAAAAAAAATCCTATGTGTACCTGCCAGATACCAACCCTTCCCTTCCTGCCCCTTAATCACCTCTCCAGAATTTTGCCATCATTCCCTTGCTTTTCTTTAGTTTTACCATATTTGTGACTCTAAACATAGTGTTTAATTTTGAAGGTTTTTGAATTTTATGTTAAGAGAATCATATTGTATGCATTCTTCTGTGATTTTTTTCATCCAACATTATTTTCCTGGTACTTATCTACAATGTTGTGTGTAGCTAAAATTCACTCATTTTCACTATCATTTTCCTTCTAAAAAAGTTTTTTTTCCTTTTTTCCATTTTTTTACTTAAATTCAATTAATTAACATGTAATGTATTATTGGTTTCAGAGGTAGAGGTTTGTGATTCATCAGTCTTATGTAATACCCAGTGCTCATTATATCATGTACTCTCCTTCATGTCCATCACCCAGTTACCCCATCCCCCCACCTCTCTCCCCTCCAGCAACCTTCAGTTTGTTTCCTATGATTAGGAGTTTCTTATGGTTTATCTCTCTCTCCGGTTTCATCTCATTTTATTTTTCCCTCTCTTCAAAGTTTTTTTTTTTTTTTTTTAAGATTTATTTATTTGAGAGAGAGTGACAGAGAGTGAGCACATGGTGGGGGGGAGGGACCGAGGGAGAGGATCTCAAGCTGACGCCCTGTTGAGTGCAGAGCCCAACTTGGGGCTCGAATCTCATGAGCCCGAGATCATGACCTGAGCCGAAACCAAGAGTTGGATGCTTATCTGACTGAGCCACCCAGGCACCCCAATAAGTTCTTTTAATATTTGTTTTAAGGCAAGTCTATTGGCAACAAATTCCCTCAGTTTTTGCTCATCTGAGAAACTCTTTCTCTCTCCTCACTTTTGAAGGATAATTTCACAGGGTATAGAATTCTAGGTGGGTGGGTTTTTTTCTCTCTTAATACCTTAAATATTTCACTCCACTCTCTGCTTGCCTGGTTTCTGAGAAGTCAAATGTAATTCTTATCCTTGTTCCTCTAGAAGTGAAGACTTTTTTTTTACTCTGGCTTCTTTCAGGATTTTTTTTTAACCTTTCATTTTCTGAGGCTTGAAAATGATATGTGTAGGTGTAGTTTTTTGGGCATTCTGCTTGTTTTTTGCAACAGCTTCCTGGATATGTGGTTTGGTGTTGGACACAAACTCAGAGAATTTCTCAATCATTATTTTTTTCAAATATTTCTTCTGTTCCTCCCTTCTTCTGGTATTCTCATTACATGCATGTTATACCTTTTGTAGTTGTCGCAGGCCTTAGATATTCTGTTGTTGTTTTCCCCTTCTAGTCTTTGTTCTCTTTACTTTTTGGTTTTGGAGGTTTCTTTTGAGATATCCTCAAGCTCAGAGATTCCTTCCTTGGCTGTGTCCAATCTACTAATAAGCTCGTCAAGAGCATTCTTCATTTCTGTTACAGTGCTTTGATCACTATGATTTCCTTTGGGTTTTCTTTAAAAAATTTCTGTCTCTGTTTACGTTGCCCATCTGTTCTTGCATGTGTTCTACTTTATCCATTAGAGCACTGACCATATTAATTATAGTTATTTTAAACTGCTGCTCTGATAATTCCCCAAACCCTGTCATATCTGTCTTGTTCTGATGCTTGTCCCTTTAAATTGTTTTTTTGCTTTTAATATGTCTTGTAATTTTTTTCCTTGATAGCCAGATGTGATGTGCTAGGTAAAAAGAACTGCTGTAAATAGGCCATTAGTAATGTGGGGGTGGGGTGTTGGGGGAGAGGAACTGTTTATAGTCCTATGAATAGGTCTGTCTTTTACTGAGCCTGTACCTCCAGGCACAACTTTACCTGTGTTTTTCAGTTCTCCTTCCCCCTTTATGTGGGAAAAGATGACATAGAATGGACTGAAGTTGGGTATTTCTCTTCCTCCATGTGTAAGGCTAGAGCCAGCTGGAGCTGGGTACTTCCCTTCTCCTAGGTCATTTAAGCTCCGGTTAAATATGTTTCTCCTGAGAACACAATTTGTCAGGAGCAGAATACTCTGCCATATTTCAAAATGGATCCTTTCTTCATCCCCCAGCCAGAAGCACAGGGGATTTTTCTCTGACATTCACTGGTAGAACTACAGGAGGTAAAACTCACAAATATTCGAGGGACTCCCAATGACTAGGAGTTATTTCTCAGACTTAACCCACACTCAGCCTCAAGCCATTTGTCAGTTTGTCAATTACACTTCAGTTTTCCCTACCTGGACACTGGTTCCTATGGATGTTTCAGCTTGGGGGTTTCCGGTCCAGTAAGTCATGATTCTCTGTATTCTCCTGTTGGGTCTCTGATTGTGGCAGTGGTTTGCCCTGTGACCTCACTGCTCTTACAGATCTAAGAAGAGTTGATTTTTCAGTTTGTTCAGTTTTTCACTTGTTAGAATGGAGAGGTGACTTAAGTTTCTTATGGATAGGACTGGAAATTGGAAATCTATACTGAATCTTTAAATTTGACAATAATTGTCATTTCTACTGTGTTATGTGTTCTTATCTGGGCACATGAAATAGTCCTCCACTTATTTAGGCTTTCTGTAATATCTTTCAATAGTTTTATAATTTTCTTCCTAAAGGTCTTATACATCTTATATTATTAGCTCAGGCTGCCATAATAAAATATCATAGATTGAGTGGGCTAGCTAACAGAAATTTCTCAGTTTTGGAGGCTGGAAGTCCAAGATCAGGGTGCCACATGGTTGGATTCTAGTGAGCTCTCTTTCTGGTTAGCAAATGGCTGCCTTTTTGCTGTGTCCTCACATGGCAGACAAAGAGCTCTGGTGTCTTCTTAGAAGAGCACCAGTTCTGCTGGATCACGGCTCTATCCTTATCACCTCACTTAACCTTAATCACCCCCTTAAAGGCCTTCTCTCTAAAACAGTCACACTGTTGGGGGGGTGGTGGTTAGGGGTTCCAGGTATGAATTTTGAGAAGGCACAATTCAGTCCATAGTACAGTGTTCTGTGAGATTTAGTCCTAAATACTAAATATTCTTGATGCTATTATTTTTCTTATTATACTTTTAAGTGTTTTGTGGTAAATGAACATGTAATTAATTTTTGTATATTGAATTTGTAAGAATTTGCCTTTATAAAAAAATAGCATAGAACAGATCTAAGAATATCAAATTTTAACTTTCCTGAAAAAAATTTTTTTGAAAATTTCTTTATTTCAGATTCACTGCCACACAGAGTCACATAATTCTCAGAATCTAAGTTTACAACTGATCATCACAAGATCCCTTATCCATATACACATTAGTTAGAGGGGAAAAAAATTTGTACAATTATTTTAGTAGTTCCATGATTTGTAGGCAATAGTGAATTAGTGGAAACTGAAGAATTCCCAATGCCTTACACACAGGACAACCATTGACAAATATAAGAAAGTAGGCAATAAAAGAAAACTTTCTGTTCAGTCATAGAAAAATGCTAAAGGCATTTTGTGATGAGAGAAATGTTTTAAGTTAGTACACAACCTATTGGGCAAATAAAACTGCTACATAAATTGGTACTTTTGCTCTTGAATATTTGTAGTATGGTATTACCCATTTATCTGACATTTAATAATACATAATGTTCTAAGTCTGGGTTCTCAAAACAGTTACTTGATAATTTTGAATAATGTCTGGTGTACTCAGGGTGCTTTTTTCATTTATCTTTTCTTCTTTCAGAAGTTTTTAAAAAATTTTAAACATTTAATGATACATTTATTGGAGTTGTACCTTTTCTACCACAACGGATTAAATAAACTTGTCAAAAGTATGGTTTTGTCACTTTCTGGGACACTTAATTTGCTGTTCTTCCTTTCACATGCCTCTGTTAGCACATTTGGCCAAGTGACCACCTGCAACAGGTAGGTCTCATGTTATTAATCACACAGATAAGGCAAGTTGTATATAACTATTCCTCCTACCCAGTCTGTTGACTTAAAGCAACAAGGGCTCCCTAGCACCTAAATCTTTGTTTTTCTTTTCATATATATATATATATATATACACACACACACATATATATATATAATAGTAGACACTTCTTTCATTTATCTCTTCTTTTTTAGTGGGACTGTGCAATGCTGGAACAATAATCTAGAATGTCCTGAATAGTGAATTCCATTGTAACACCAGATCCAGGATAACAGCGAGCTATCAAACCTTCAAAGTGCTTGTATTGGCGTATAAATTCATCTTGCATAGAGTGCCACACCACCTATTATAAAAATGAAAATAAAAGTAAATTATGAATGGAAATATAAAATCAAGTACGTAGAAATAATGTCAAGATATAGTCTAAGATTTTAGCAGAGTGTAATGGTTAAGAACCTGCATCTTTGCTCCTTCTACTTACAAGATATGTGACCTTGAGTATGTTACATCACTGCTCTGGGCCTCAAGTTCCTCATCTGTAAACCAGGGTAGTAACAATAATACCTTCCTCATAAGTTTCTTGTGAGGATTAAATGAGTGCATGTATATAAAGTGCTTAGAACAGTGTTTGACATGGTATGCACTCACTACATTTTAGCTATTATTATATCTACTACAATATCCAATAGAGATGTGAATATGCACAATTATACATAGAACTAAGACTAGTAATTAGATGAAATGCAACACTTACAGCTTAAATTTCATTCTAGATGAAAGTTTAAACATTTATCTAAAATTGATGATACAAAACACTGCTTGATAACGTAAGGGATACTCAAATGAGACAGATTATATATAATTCAATGATTTATGATTTAGCAGTGGAAACTACTATGTAGATAACTATCAAGGCAGAATCTGATATATACACTGACATATTAGCTAATACTAACAGGTGACATTTATTGATGCTTACTCTGTCTCAGCACAATACAAAGTACTTTATATATGTATTATTCTATTTAAGTCTCATGACTACCTGGTGAGGGTGGGTGCTATGACCGTCATCACTACCCGACAGATAAGGGAATGTATTCTTCCAGGATTTTTCCTTGTAAACCCTTAATCTCATAAATCCTAAATTCCTGTCACCTTAAGTCTACGTACTAAACAGTATTACACTTTTTGCTTTACATCTTTTAGCTCATGGTGTTTCTTCTACCTGCGACTCCTCGCACTTTATCTGTAACTATCTGACTTTCAGAGGCAAACACAAATGCAATAAAGGCTTTGATGATGTTGAAGTCAGAATTATTCTCCCTCATCTCTGGGCCTTTCAGTATGGTTCATAAAGAAAAATAGCCCAATTTGGGGTTTAAATCTGGCTCTACCATCCATTCGCTGTGGGATCTTGGTCATGTTTCTCTACCTCTCTAAGCTCTGATTTTCTTACCTATAAAATGGGCAATACAATAATAGTAGTGTCCACTATATGAGAGAGGTATTATTTCCACTTTTCAAATAAGAAAGTTGAGGCTCAGAGAGGTTAAGTGACTTGCCCAAAGTCATGCAGCTTAATCTTGAGCCAGATTATGAAACCATTTCTAACTCTGGCTCCCATGTTCAAAATTACTCCACTGTACTATACTCTATTCCATTTAGTTACTCCCCTCAAATCTAAAAAACAAAAAGCCTAAAAAAACCCTGCCCCACCCGCAAACAAAAGAAAACAACTCATGCCTCAAAACAACAAAGCAGAAATATAAAATGAACAGGAATAGCCATATAAACATATTATAAATATTATTCCTTTTTTCCTCACAACTCATTAGTCTGGTCTGTACTTTATGGCACTTTATGGAAATTTCCTCCTGCACTAAAATTAGAAAATCTGTAGCCTTTCTAGAGGACTCATTTGAAGAAAAGCAAAACATTTTAAGATGTGCAATCTAGGATGGTTAACAGAATGAAGCATACCTGAAGTAAGTTTTCCTCTTCACATAAATGTTTATCAACCTTCTTGTAGAGGTTATCTAGACCTTTTTTCACTTCCTTTCCAGGATACTCTTTAATGACTTTACGAAGTTCTTGTTTGTTAAATGCAAGTTGATAGCTTACTTCCTCCTCTCTTATACCTTGTGCTACTCGAGCTTCAACGCCTTCAAAGAAATGCTTCAAGGAAATGAAAAAAGATGTGGAATACATATACAATTATGCAGTCATCAAAAAAAGAAATCTTGCCATTTGCAACAATGTGGATGAAGCTAGAGAGTATTATGCTAAGCGAAATAAGTCAGAGAAAGACAAATACCATATAATTTCACTCACATGTGGAATTTAAGAAATGAACAGAGGGGGCAAAAAGAGAGGCAAACCATAAGATACTTTTTTTTTAAAAGATTTTATTTATTTGACAGAGAGCAAGAGAGAGAGCACACAGCAGGGGGAGTGGCAGGCAGAGGGAGAGCGAGAAGCAGGCTCCCCACTGAGCAGGGGGTACAATGTGGGGCTCGATCCCAGTGTCCCAGGATCGTGACCTGAGCCAAAAGCAGACACCTAACCGACTGAGCGGTGCAGGTGCCCCACCATAAGAGACTCTTAACTACAGAGAACACACTGAGGGTTGCTGGAAGGGAGGTGGATGGGGGGATGGGCTCAAAGGGTGATGGGTATTAAGGAGGGCATTTGCTGTGATAAACACTGGGTGTTGTATGTAAGTAATGCATCACTAAATTCTATACTTGAAACTAATATTACATGTATGTTAACTGGAATTTAAACAAAAACTTGAAACTACAAAAAGAAAAAAAAAGAAACTAAAATAAATAAAAATAAAAATGTAAAAAAAAAAGAAATAATGGCTAAGCACTGCCTTTATTACCAAATTAAAAAAACTCTCTTTATAAAACAGTGAAATTTATTCACTGTGTAAAACTCTAGAAAATATATAAAAGTATGAAGGATAAAATAACAATCAGCTATTATTCCACTACTCAGGATAACCAGTGTTAACATTTTAGATTTCCTTCTAGTCTTTTTTTTTTTTTAAAGATTCTATTTTTTAAGTAGTCTCTACACCCAAAGTGGGGCTTGAACTCACAACCCTGGGATCAAGAGTTATATGCTCTACCGACTGAGCCAGCCAGGTACCCCTCCTTCTCGTCTTTTGATGTGAGTACATAAGTGAGATTATAATATTGTATGCTGTATTTTCTATGTAATATTTATATTTTTTTCCAAAGTATAAATCTGAATGGCTGCATAATATTCCATCTAATGACTGAACTATAATTTATACATTCATTCCTCATTGGATATTTTTTCACTTTTTTTTTAAAGTTGTTAAAATCTACTCAGATTAAAAGAAATTTATTATAAACAAAATTGTCATAAATATCTTTCATACATAACTATTTACCCACATTACTGATTACTTTTCAGCACAAATTTCTATGACTACAATTCCTCAGTTGAGGAGAATAATGGTAAGTATTCTGAAGATTCTTCATACACATAAATTGCTTCCCAGGAAAGTTCAATCAATTTATATTTCTGTCAACAGTACATGAGACTGCTATTTACCATATTATCATCAGCATTATCACAATTTAAAGAAATCATTGCATTTTGATGAGTGAAAAAGATTTATTTGTTTTTTTATTTCACAATTCTTTTGGCTATAAATGAAGTTAACCTGCTTTCATATGTTACACAGTATATTCAGAACCCTTGCCCATTTATACATTGGGATCTTAGTGCTTTTCTTACTGATTTTAAAAAGGTATTTTATATTTTATATTACTGATTACTGGATTGTTATAAATATTCATCTCAAGTAGTCTTTGAAATATATTTGTCTTTTAAATATGTAGTTTTATTTATTGGCATGCCTGTATTTGAGCACTATACAGTATGATCTAATACTGAAAAGCCAATCCCCCTCTCATTTTTCTCTAAAATTTTCTTGGCAGTTACTATTTGTTTGTTCTTCATTAAATTATTATTATTATTATTGTTTTTGCTAATAATTGTTTTGACAAGTCTATTCCTGGTGCTTTTAAATTTTTGTTTCTACATAAACTTTTAATTGCTTATTATGACACACAGGAAATAAACTGTTTTTTTATATATTTATTTTGAATCCTGCTACATTATCATAGATCAGTAATTTCAAAGTATTATATTCAGGTAATTATAATCTTGACTCTCTTTTTCTTTAGAGTGAGAGAGGGAGAGAGTGCATGTGAGCAGGGTGGGGAGGGGGAAGGGGGAGAGGGAGAGAGAATCTTAAGTAGGCTCTACTCTCAGCATAGAACCTGATGCGGGTGCTTGAGCTCATGACCCTGAGCTCATGACTTGAGCTGAAATCAAGAGTCAGATGCTTAACTGACTGAGCCACTCAGGTGCCCCGTTAACTCTTCTTTCTATATCTTTTATTTATGTTTCAGTTCTTATTGCATTGGCTAGAGCTTCCATAACAATGTTAAATATTAAAGGATCTAGCAATGTTTCTGCTTTAAATTTGATTTCACAGGGAATGACTGATGTTGCAGTTAGGTATCACATAGGATTTAGGTCTGAGACAGACCTTTTACCCTAAAGGAGTATCTGTTCTTAAGTTTTAGAAGGAATTGTTTCTGTATTTGATTAAATATATTTTAAGCATTTGTTGTTGACAGCAGATAGATAAATAAATAAAATCTTTTAAAAAATATATTTATATATTTAGACAGCATGCAAGCGGAGGGAAGGGCAGAGAGAGAGAATCCTCAAGCAGACTCCCGCTGAGTGCAGAGCCTGATGCGAGGCTTGACCTCACCCCTGAGATCATGACCTGAGCTGATACCAAGAATCAGAGGCTCAACCAACTGAGCCACCCAGGTGCTCCAAAACCATCCTCTCTTAATTTTAATGATCAAATATGCTGTGGGGAATGACTCTCAGTTCAGGAAAGGAAGGGAAAGAAAAAGGCAATGAAAAACACAATTTTTGGTTTTCCTTTTATCTTGATAAAAGTTTTCAAAATCTTCATCTGAGCTAAGGTTAAAGATCAGCCATTTGTGAGGTATGAAATAAGAGAGTCTGGTATAACGGAAAAGCCTAATCTAGGGTTCATCCCCCAGCTTTGCTACTTGCCAGTTACTGTAACTTCAAGCAAGTTTATTTACTTTCAGTTTCTTCATCTGTAAAATGGGTTAACATTACCTTACCCCACATCATTGTTTACAGCAATTAAAATAAGAACATACAGAGCACCTAGCAGTATCTTAGTACACCGGAACCTTTGATAACTGGGTCCCTCCTTCATTATCCTTTGCATCAATGCATGAGCAAAATTAGGATGAATGTCTTATGTTTTTCATATATAAATATATGTATAGAGATTCAAAATCAGGAAAATAATACTGAATGAATATATACTTACATTTAGTTTTTCAAGAGGTTGCCCTAAAGAGTAAATGACATAAGACTGAAGGTGATCTGTGTATTTTTGTTTGGCTTCTTTTTTTTCAGCTTCTAGACATGAGATTTTCAAACGAGAAAGTGTTGCAAAAATATGGTGAAAATTTTCCATCATAACTACATCCCTGGGGGTCTTCTGGCTTTCGTTTGCTACTTTCTCCACTAAAATAAAAAAAGAAAAAACATACTAACATCCTGACATGAGTATTACCATATTTAGCTATAAAAATATTTATGTGATTTTTTTCATTTGTAAGTTTAAGAAGTAAGCACATTTCTGGACTTAAGATATTCTGAAGGTTCTTCATATCCACCTAGCCCTAATAAAAAAATCACTCTAAAATAGTCATATATACATATATATATATGGAAATGTAGTATATAATAAAGGTGGCTTTTCAAATCAGTGGGGGAAATGATGAATTATTCAAAATGTGTTAGGACAACCAGCTGGTCCTTTTGAATACACTAATAAATCTGGATTCCTATTTCCCATTTTCAGCCAAACAAATTCTAAATCGCTCAAGTACTTAAAAATGTAAAAAGCAAACAGGCAAATATAATCACAAGTACTAAGGAAAATAAAGCTAATTAAAAAAATAATTTTGGGGCGCCCTGGTGGCTTAGTCGGTTAAGCGTCTGCCTTCAGCTCAGGTCATGATCCCAGGGAACTGAAATCAAGTCTCCCATCGGGCTCCCTGCTCAGCGGGGAGCCTGCTTCTCCCTCTGCCTCCAGCTCCCCCTGTTTGTGCTCTCTCTCTCTCTGTGTCAAATAAATAAATAAATAAATAAATAAATAAAATCTTTAAAAAATTAATTTTGTGATAGCATGACTTTTTTACAGATGGTCCAAAAATCATAAAGGGAGAGATGGATAAATCTGACATGGAATTTCAAAGCTCTTGCATAGTAAAAAAAAATACCATAAACAAAATCAATTTAAGTCTATTAAGTTGACAAAGAATAAAAAGACTGATATTCAGGGGCGCCTGGGTGGCTCAGTTGGTTAAGCGTCTGCCTTCGGCTCAGGTCATGGTCCCAGCGTCCTGGGATTGAGTCCTGCATCGGGCTCCCTGCTCTGCGGGAAGCCTGCTTCTCCCTCTCCCACTCCCCCTGCTTGTGTTCCCTCTCGCTGCGTCTCTCTCTCTCTGTCAAATAAATAAATAAATGAAATCTTTAAAAAAAAAAGACTCATATTCAGCATTAATGAGACGTGATGAAAACTTTCACCAACTGCTCAGAACACTAAACTGGTATGACCTTTCTGTGAGCCAGTTTGGCAAAGGCCTTGAGATCTATGTAAACCTTTTGACCTGGTAATTCCACTTCCAGTAATTCACGCCAAGGAAACTATTGGACAAGAATACAAAAATATACGCAAAAAACTGGAAACAAAGTAAATGCCTATTAATAGGAGATTTAATAAATAATGATACATGGAATACTATGCAATCATTAAAAATGATTAGTTACAATATAAATTGACAAAAAGAGGCCTTAAAATTTATAGAGTAGCATGTTCCAAAACAGAGTGTAAGGTATGATAAAAACTTTTACATTCAAGAACATACACACACATACACACACAATATGCACATATATATGAAGGAGAAATATTGAAAAATTTGGACGGATAAAAATTAAATGTTATCTTTCCTGATGAAATTACAAATTATTTTTATTTTTTTCTCTATTTTTAAAATGTGTTTTTTGATTTTTGGAGGTGTATAATGAGCATATATTACCTTACAGTCAGACAAAGCAAAGCTATTTTGAATTTCAATTTTTTTTTTTTTTTTTTTTTTTTTTACCTAGGCTCCATACCCAGAGTGGAGCCCAACCTGGGGTTTGAGCTCATGACCTTGAGATAAAGACCTGAGCTGAGCTGAGATCAAGTATTGGATGCTTAAACAACTGAGCCACCCAGGCGCCCCAAGGTTACTTGGAATTTTAAAAGAAATATCTACCATACAAACATTCAATCATGTAATTTATCTATCTTTCCCCTAGACATGCTTCCACCAAAAATGTCATATGTAATTGGTTAGATGATTCTACTTCCTGTCAATTGTTTCAGCTTTTAAAATTCCTGAATATATGCAAGCAGATCATTTATTTCAAACTAAATGTCACATCATACAGTTTCTGTAACTTAATTGTGGGATCTGCCACAGGAAGACAGCAGTTTAGCATTATTCTACCTTATGTGACAGATATGAAAACCGAGGCCTAAGAGGTAAATTGATTTGCTTAATGTTATACTGCCTATCATCTCCCAAAGACTCTTGCTAAAATGCAAATGTAAAATCCCATTTTAAAATTTTTTAAAAAGGTTGTTTTTTTTGTGATTAAAAAAGGAATTCCAATTTTGCATAGCGATAATCCCATATGAACTAAAACAGAAGCGGTTCCTGATGAATATGAATGGGTTTTACATACTGCTTATTTTTTCAGGTTTAAGAAATACCTTTCAGAAAACTTAAATAAGACTATAGAATATGGAAAATAATGAACATATCTATCCCCCAACTTAAGTGACCATAAATAGTGAAAACATGGAACCAAAAAATTCTTTAGTACATAACAAAGCTTACCATTAACAAATACTCCTCTGATAAGTTTAGTATATGCTTTATCTAGATCTCCACGACGTTCAGCGTTTTTAAAGATCGATTCTGCGAGTCCAGCAAATTCTTCAAATTCAGCAACAAATGGAAGAATTCCTACTTTACTCTTCTTTGAGATTTTTACTTCTTCCATTTGCCTTATTTGGTTACTCTACAGTTAGGCAGAAAGCAAGGGAGAGAAATAGCCAAGCACGTTAGAAACAACATATAATCATAAGCAAATGTATATATCATAGGGGAAAGACATAATTTAGTATCTAGAACATTTTGGATGTTTACTAATTACAGATTAATACAACAGGGATAACCAAGAAACACTACTTTTATAGTTTAAAAAGTACATATTATTTAAAACAAGATACAATCAAACTTTGTGAAGCTCAAGTTTTTGTTCAAAGTGAAAACAAGCACTAAACAATTCTATCATTCATGAAAGATAAGTATAAGGCGATTGCTCATTTTGGGGCAGAGTAGATACCAGGGCAGGCACAGGATTTCTCTAGGTTATTTCTAGTTGGTGGCCATGTGGCCAAGTTTGAGAATCATAGTCATTTCCAGTTCTCATTAGCGTAAAATTTGTGTTTGGATAGACCAGTTCTTTTAATTTGTGGATATGAGAACAGAGAAGGAGAACAGGCATTTCTACAATGGATTTACACTACATAAGTTTGCCATGTATCTATCTATTAGTTACTTATTTTTTCTCTATTTATTTCAGCAAAGTGCTTGTGTATGATGGCGACAAAGTACAAAAGGGATGTCTCATATAGACAAAACCTAGATATTTGGGTTCAAAAAGATCCATGAATTCAATTATGGTTCTGCGTACTTCTCGAGCATCTAGGTAAGAATTACACTGCCAAATACTGTTAGACATTTTTACTTCTACCTAAAATTTTATAAATGCTTTTAGGGGCATAACTTGAAAATCCTAGGACATGTGGCTTAGAAAAGTATTCTTTGTAGGCTATAGGCATTATTATTAGAAAGTCCTGTGGAATACTGTCAACCACTTGATACTGTCTTTAATGCTACAGCATACCCATTTTATTGCACTTTGCTTTATTGCACTTCACAGATACTGCCTTTTTTTTTTTTTTTTAACAAATTGAAGGTCTGTGGCAACCCTGTATTGGGAAGTCTGTCAGTACTATTTTTCCAACAGCATTTGCTCATTTCACGCCTGTGTCACACTGTGGTAACTGTTTGGCAATATTTCAAACTTTTTCAGTATTCTTATATTTATTATGGTGATCTATGATCAGTGATCTTTCATTTGGGGTGCCACAAACCATGCCCATATAAGATGGCAAACTTAATCAATAAATGTATGTGTTCCGACTGTTCCATCAAGCAGCCATTCCCCCATCTCTCTCCCTCTTCTTAAGTCCAGACACAGTTTTATTCTCTGAGACACAATATTGACATGTGGCCAATTAAGTGTTCAAGTGAAAGGAAGGGTCTCATGTCTCTCACTTTAAATCAATAGCTAAAAATGATCAAGTTTAGTGAGGAAGGCATGTCAAAAGCTGACAGGCCGAAAGCTAGGCCTCCTGTGCTAAACAGTCACGTTGTGAATGCACAGGAAAAGTTTTTTTTTAAGGAAATTAAAAGTGCCACTCCAGTGAACACACAAACTGTAAGAAAGCAGAATAGCCTTCTTGTTGATATGGAGAACGTTTTAGTGGTCAGGATAGAAGATCAACCCAGCCACAACATTCCCTTAAGCCAAAGCCTAATCCAGAGCAAGGCCCTGACTCTTACTCTGTGAAGGCTGAGAGAGGTGAGGAAGCCACAGAAGACAAGTGTGAAGCTACCAACCTCTGTTGGTTCATGAGGTTTAAGGAAAGAAGCCATCTCCATAACATAAAGTGCAAGGGGAAGCAGCAAGTGCTGACGGAGAAGCTGCAGCGAGTTCCCCAGAAGATCCAGCTAAGATCATTCATAAAGGTGACCACACTAAACAACAGATTTTCAGTGTAGACAAAACAGCCTTCTATTGGAAGAAGATGCCATCTAGGGCTTTCCTAGCTAGAGAGATAGCAATGCCTGGCTTCAAAGCCTCAGGGGACAGACTGACTCACTTGTTATGGGCTAATGCATCTGGTGACTTTAAGTTGAAGCCAATGTTCATTTACCATCCCAAAAATCCTAGGGCTTTTAAGAATTATGCTAAATTTACTCTGCCTGTGCTCTATAAATAGAACAAAATCTGGATGACAGCTCATCTGTTTACAACACGATTTATTGACTATTTTAAGCCCACGGTTGAGACCTACTATTCCGAAAAAGAAGAGATTTCTTTCAAAATATGACTGCTCATTGACAATGCACCTAGTCACATAAGAGCTCTGATGGAGATGGACAATGAGATCAATGCTGTTTACGTGTTTGCTAACACAACATCCATCCTGTAGCCCATGGGCCGAGGAGTCATTTCAACTTTCAGGTCTTATTATTTAAGAAAAATATTTTGTAAGGCTAAGCTGCCATAAATAGTGATTCCTCTGATGTATCTGGGCAAAAGAAAGTGAAAACCTTCTGGAAAGGATTCATCATTCTAGATGCCATTAGGAACACTTGTGCTTCATGGGAAGAGGACAAAAGTAAGCCATGAACAGGATTCTAACCCTCATGGAGGACTTTGAGGCGTTCAAGACTTCAGTGGAGGAAGTAACTGTAGCACATGCGGATATGGTAGAAATGGTGAAAGAACTAGAATTAGGAATGGAGCCTGAAGATGTGACTGAACTGCTACAATCTCATGATAAAACTTTAATAGATGAGGAGTTGCTTCTTATGGATGAGTCAGGAAGGTGGTTTCTTGAGATGGAACTGACGCCTGGTGAAGATGCTGTGAAGACTGTTGAAATGACAACAGATCGAGACTATTACATAAACTCAGTTGACAAAGCAGCAGCAGGGTTTGAGAGGACTGTCTCCGATTTTGTGAAAGAAGTTCCACTTCTTTCACAGTAGTATCAAATAGAGAAACTGTGAAAAGGAGAGTTGATTAATGGGGAAAACTTCACTGTTGTATTATTTTAAGAAACGGCCACAGCCACCCCAACCTTCAGCAACCACCACCCTGATCATCAGCAGCCATAAACATGGAGTCAAGACCCTCCATCAGCAAAAAGATTAGAACTCACTGAAAGCACAGATGATGGTTAGCATTTCTTAGCAATAGTATTTTTAAATTAAGTTATGGACATTGTTTTTTAAATATAATGCTACTGAACACTAAAAGACTACAGGATAACATAGACATAACTTTTATACGTACTGGGAAACCAAAAAATTCATCTGAATTCACTTTATTTCAATAACTCACTTTATTGTGACACTCGCTTTATTGCAGGAGCCTGGACCAACCGAGCCTGCAGTAACTCGGAGGTATCCTTGTATTTCACTTCATCGGTATTGATCATTGTGAAAAGTAAAAATGGATGCAGTAGAGAGGGGAGTGTAAGGCTGCAGGTGTTGGAACCAGACTCTCCGGGTATGAATACTAATTCCGTCACTTTTTACTGTCGACCCGAGCAAAGTAACATAATCTCTCAGAGAGTCTACCTTATGGAGGCAGGAGGAGGTCGTGAAGATTAGATGAGATAATGTGTGCAAGGTGCTTAGACCTGTGTCTGGTACACAGTAAGCACTAATTTATGAATGCTGGTCTACAGTGGTTATTAAGTTGCATGAAGATTTCTGTTCAGTGTGGCACATAAAGGCACAGGATATAATTATAGCCTGAATATACTTAAACATTAACAGGACATATTTTATTTATTTATTTATTTTAAAGATTTTTTTAAATTTTATTTATTTATTTCAGAGAGAGAGAGAATGAGAGAGAGAAAGCACGAGAGGGAAGAGGGTCAGAGGGAGAAGCAGACTCCCCGCCGAGCAGGGAGCCCGATGTGGGACTAGATCCCGGGACTCCAGGATCATGACCTGAGCCGAAGGCAGTCGCTTAACCAACTGAGCCACCCAGGCGCCCTATTTTAAAGATTTTTTATTTATTTGACAGAGAGAGCACAAGCAGAGGGAGAGAGAGGGAGAAGCAGGCTCCTTGCTGAGCAAGGAGCCCGATGTGGGACTCGATTCCCAGACCCTGGGATCATGACCTGGACCGAAGGCAGCCGCTTAACCGACTGAGCCACCCAGGCGTCCCAACAGGACATATTTTAAATGACAGTTGTCTTTTCTGGCGTTGTAACTGGTAGAACAGAAACAATGCATTCATTTAAGAAAAGAGCCATTAGGGGGCGCCTGGGTGGCTCAGTCGGTTAAACATCAGATTCTTGGTTTCCGCTCAGGTCATGATCTCAGGGTTGTGAGATTGAGCCCTGCATTGGCTCCGTGCTGGGTGTGGAGCCTAAGATTCTCTTCCTCTCCCTCTGCCCCTTCCCCCGCAGCTCACACGCATGTGTGCATGTGCACTCTCTCTCTCAAAAAAAAAAAGCCATCAATGAATTAAATCTTATAGAAATAAACTTTTTCTCAAGCTCAATGTATACATTATTTGCAGCTGATTGCTTGACATAGAGGTTATTCAATGACTAAAACTACAACTTTGATGCGAGGCACACACCACTATATTACTTATCCATCCTCTGTCCATGGCATTTTACCCAAATCATATCATTCTCAAAGGTTTAAGAGCGCAAATCCTTATCACTATAGTGTAAAGAGTCCTGAAAAGTAAATTAGGTGCAGATAAGAAATGTATGGGACTGCAGAGCCCAGCGTGGTAGTACCTGGTATGTCACTTACTTTCTAACTTCAGCTCTAGCTCAGGCTAGGCTAGCTTTCTTAGTCCCGTTCTTTGAAGAACAGCAGATACTCTGAGCTTGGCCACCAGCTGAAAGAGCCAAACTCAGGTGCTATCTGTTCCATTTTCTGCAGCCATCTGACATTCATGCTTTTGGCTCAATACAAACAGGCCCATTTATTACCTTTTCAAGGTATGTGTTAGGTCCTAATCTTGTCCCAAATACCAAAACATAACACGTACTGAGTACACACTATCCACCAGACACTGTGAGAAGACATCAGTTAAAATAAGATACAGAGGGATGTCCCTTTAGTGACAAAAGATAGAGCCTTCAGAAATATATGCAATTTTATGAGAAAATACTGAGTTTATACCTTTGTCTAAGTTCATTTTACTTTCTTTTTCCACTGTTCTGTCTTGAGAATAACATGAACATTGTTTAATGAACTATTATTAATTACTACCACCATTATGAGCCATCAGTTACTAAGGCTTTTTTCTGTGCAAGGCAGTGTGCTAAGCACTCCATCTGAACCCACATCTATATTTATCTGACACTACATCCTATGCTTTTAACAATTATGCTCTGTTGGATTAACAGGTGTTACATAGAGTTATATTTTACTGATAAAAGCAACAAAGCCTTCATAGTCTAGAAATGTAGTGTCCTCATGATTTAGTGTTCCTGCTATGTCATACAGGACCCATTATCTTAGCTGGTGGCAGCTCTTACTTTTCTCTTTGGCTCTCAGCTTGCAGTCAGACCCTCTAGGTTTAGCGTCACTGCAGAAGGTGGGAAGGGAGGAGGGTAAGCCTTAAGCGGTCAAATTTCATAGTATTTCAAATACCAAGTGAAGTTATGTGGCAAGGAAAGAGGATTAACAAGCCTGTTGAGGCGACATTTAAGTTTCTATAGTGAACGTAGATTGCCTTTATACTTTAAAAACTCAATAAATATTATTTTTCACAAGTACAAAAATGATGTGGATTTTAATTGCCCTTAATATTTTTATCTCCTATTATTTTATGGATATTCAAGAGCTGGTTATAACTTAGACGTTACATAGTAGAAATATTCAAATGGTAGACATGCTAACTACATTAATAAAATGAAGCTTTTGTTTTAGAACCTGGCCCAGCCCAATTCATACCGACAAGCTTACCAAAACCTAGCAGACGAAAATACAATTGTTAATGATTTTTCTTTCCTATTAGAAGGAAGAACATAATGACTGCTGGAAGTTAACATAAGAATAATATATTCTCTATTTTTTTTTAAAGAATTTTTTAACAGGACATATTTTATTAATTCATTTATTTATTCAATTATTTATTCAATTATTTATTCATTTATTTATTTGGGGGGCGCACCGGGGGAGGAAGAGGGACAAACAGGCTCTCACTGAACACAGAGCCCGATGTGGGGCTCCATCTCAGGATCCTAAGATCATAACCTGAGCGGAAACCAAGAGTCAGACACTTAACCAACTGTGTCACCCAGGTGCCCCAAAGAATTAATTAAAGCTGTTAAACTAGTAAACTAATAAACCTAATTAAGTAATTTAAAGAATCAATTAAACTAATCCAATTATTAATTTTCTTATCAGAACATATTTTAAAAAGAACAACAATAAATCCAAATGACAGTTTCAATTGTTTTATGCGATCTATGGTCACTCATCAGTTAACTGAGATTTCAGTTACCTAGTGGATCTCTCAAGCAGCTGCCGCCTGTATGGCATTTACTCCAGAACTTGCCAAGATTCACACGCAGTATAGAAGGGAAACTAGCTGGCATAGTAGCATCCAGCGAACTCTGTGCCTATAAATTGAAGCCAACACTGCTTCGGGGCTTTGAGGGATGTGAATAGTAGATCACTCAAGGGAAAACTGGAAACCTCTTGATTTAAATACATTTACCTATTTTTTGCAATGATTAGAATTCTAAGTTATTAAAAAAAAAAAAACCAACAACTTACAATGCATTTGTCAAAGTTCCTTTTGACAGTCACCAAAACATTTCCTAATGTAGTACTCAGAAAAGAAGCAGGGTCCACATTCTGGGCGGTCCACACATGATGACTCATTTTGACAAGCATGTAGAGGGAGTTAAAACTATCAATTTTGTCTCCTAATGCAATTAGGTTGTTCAGTTCTGGCTCAATGCAGCGAAATATTTTAATCATCATCTGACGAATCATATCTTTCCTGTTCAGAAAACATAAAAAATATAGGAATTTATTACAAGTTTCCTGTCTTGATCTTTAACTTTAATCCACTGCAAATATACAAAATGACTAAAATTTTACATTTCAATGAAAAATGTCCAAATATGATGACCTAATTATTTCACAGCAGTTTTCAACATAAAAATATTTTTTTCCAACATAAAAATATTTTCTGAAGTTAAGTTTTATTACTCAAAGTACAACTTCATGTCATTTGTAAAGCTGGATCCTGAAATGTGCTTTTGTAATTTCTGAGAAATACCCTGCAATTCAAATGCTACTTCTTACCAGCAAACATTAAAACTGATTGCATCTTTCTGTGATTACTAGAGCCAAAAAGAGCAGAAGGGTCAGACAATAGGACCAATTTTAACTCAGTAAGATGTTTGAGAAGACACTGGGCACACAGGTCAGTGCTCTGAGTGCTGTCACATTACCAGAATCATCTGGCTCCTCACTGAACAACACTCCTTCAGGCTCAATTTTAAGTCCCCGCACCCCTGATCAATGACAGTAACAAACACATACTCAGAAGAGACAGGTGGTGGCACGCCAGCATTATGTTGCCGGGATAATGTTCCTCCATCTAGGTCCTCTGCTTCAGTCTGCAAAAATTATTCAGGTACTTTACATAATAAAAGACCAACAATTTGACTAGTTTATACAGCAAAAGCCTACTCAGTCTTAAAATTCCTAGCAGAGAATACATTATGAAGAATAATGATTTTTAAAGGTAGTACTACTGATAAAACTACATAATTTAGTATATTGTTTAAGAATGGTTATGAAATGTTTTGTTCTTAGATTTTATCTGAGAATTATTGTGGGCTGAGAAGATGTGCTTGTGTGTATGCACATGAGGGGAAAGCAGGGACACAGAAGGTACAGGAGGCTCAGAGGGGGTGTGAGAATGGGGGAGGGCAGCTCAAAAAACCAGAAACGACTTTTAAGAGAGAATTTTAAAAATTAAAGAAATTTCATCAATGTTTAAATAAAACTCTGGCATTTAAAAAACGCTATTAAAAATTCTTAGAAAGGCTAACAAATAAGCAAATTTACTATCACCATCACTTATAACAACAAATTCATTTTATGATTGCTTTTTATATGTTGGTTCTGTTTTTTAAGATGACCTTATTTTTTTTCAAGTAAGCTTGACGCCCAACATGGGGTTCAAACTCATGGCCCTGAGATCAAGAGACACATACTCTACCAGCTGAGCCAGCCAGGCGCCCAAGATGACCTTAATTTAAAAATCATTTTATTTGGGGGCGCCTGGGTGGCTCAGTTGTTAAGCATCTACCTTTGGCTTGGGTCCCAAGGTCCTGGGATCGAACCCCACATCGGGCTCTCTGCTCAGCAGGAAGCCTGCTTCTCCCTCTCCCATTCCCCCTGCTTGTGTTCCCCTCTCTCGCTGTATCTCTCTCTGTCAAATAAATGAATAAAATCTTAAAAAAAAAATCATTTTATTTGCATTGTGCTTTTAACTTTTTCAAAATATTGCAGCAGCCTCTCATTTTATTTTCTTACATTTATGCCACCTGAGAGGCATGCTGAACAGGTATTACTATATTCAATGTACAGATAAGGAAAACTGGGGATTAAATACTTGGTTTAAGGTCTCAGAGCTAGTTAGTAACAAAGGCATAGGCAAGGTTCAGATTTGGGGCTTGTTTCTTTCTTTCTTCTTTTTTTTTTTTTTTTGCTAGACCATGGTATACACACGCAAATATTTTTTTCTTTTGAAAATTGTATTTTTTCTTGGTGATTACTAAAATGCTAAAATTTATTTTTTAATAATATTTTTTACAAAGTAAATTCAGACATTTCCCCCTCACTAAGTTAGAGGATATTTAGGTCAAAGACAATCTGGAATATTAAATAAGATGCTCCAACTCCAACTATCACTGTTTTTATTATCTTGTGGTATGACAAAAATTACTGAAAAAAATCCTTAC
This sequence comes from Callorhinus ursinus, assembly GCF_003265705.2. NCBI lineage: Eukaryota > Metazoa > Chordata > Mammalia > Carnivora > Otariidae > Callorhinus > Callorhinus ursinus. The sequence goes on along the minus strand of NW_027397066.1, from coordinate 44,066,862 downwards.
ATCATAAATTTTTTCTTTTTCTGTTCTGATACTGAAAGTGTGACAATTAATTAGGCTAATTATCCTACAGATTATCAATGTTAGCCAATAAATAAATATGAGCCATACCATGGTTCCAGGCATACTTTGATGTTGCTGCAGTTTGAAAAATTTACTTATGAAGTCCTGTTCTGCCAGACACAAGGGCTCTAGTTCACTTAGTACCTGTTCAAAGATCTGAAGAAAACAAAAATGAACTGCACCAAATGCTAAAAAAATCTTCTACATTTAATTCACTTTTCTGTAGGGATCATAGATGCTTTATGTATAATCTCAACAGAATCCCAAAAGAAACTATTCCAAGATTGATAGGACGATGCAGAAGTATCAAGGCTTAACAGGGCCAGACATACCTAAAATAAAACTCACAATAATTATTCACTTGAAATCTGGAAAGAGGAACACAGAGACAAACTTTTTAAACTTAATGCATCGCAGACAACAGTTTAGCTTCATAAAAGCTGTTATTTCCTCTTTACTTTGTAATTGGCTCAAAGAGATACAAGCTCTTAATGATTTATAATAAATTTTAATTAAGCTGTTATGTCAATGAATTGATAATACACATTTCAGTTGCCATTTGACTAGTATTTTTTACAAATTCAGAATTCAAAAGATATGGTTAATTTAGAGAGCCAACATAGCCTAAATCCTTGAACACACTTAAAGCAGTAATAAACTGCTATTAGAAAACTAATGTTAATGTTTAAGACATACTTGTTATATTATTTTACCTTATCAAATTTGGTCCTGTCGGCAACATCGAGATCAGAGGCAGACATGTTTCCCATATCCAACAAAGAAGATGACTGGGATCTGCGATTCCCTGAACTCTGAACGCTGAGTTTATTTAGACTAGAAGTAGATCCAGTTAATTTCCCAGAACTTCCATGAAGACCTAAGAAATAATAAAACTTTGACAGTTGTGACCTTCATGAATAAAAGACCCATAGCGTAAATGAGGGCTGTCTTCTACTGTCTTTGTCTTCAGTGCTCTTATCGCCCAAGTCTACCGCATGGGGCGGGCTGTAGAGTGTTCTGCTCTCTCATTAACATTTGTGTCCTATTCTTGAGCATATTACAAAGAGTAGTGAAACTACAATCTACAGAATAGGACTGAAAGGGGTCTTAAAGATCACATAATCTATACCCTGCCCAATACCACCAACGTTGCCATATTTCTAGACTAAAGTAGATGAAGATTTCCTTCCTACTCAAAAGACATAAATATGGATGAAGGCCAATGACTCCTTAATGTACTAGCTAACATGACTTATTTATTCTTATTTTTTAATGACTTTTTTTGTTTCTGAAGAAAGCGGCCATATCCCAATATTACTAGCCTCCACATTAAATGAAAATATTGGGGTGAACCATACGAATCTGCCAATACTCGATCATTCTTGCCCTACAAAAAGTCAATTACATATGATTCAACTTAAAACATTCCTGAACCCAGAAACTCTGCTTTTACAATAAGTGATTAACTACAGCTCTTTAAAAACTATACAAAATGAAGAGGAAAAAACCACCCTGAAAACTTGTTATACTTAAAATACAACTAAAATATAATATATACATCATGAACTACATAATATGGGACATCTTTGAGGAGAAATGAGAACAATGTGGCTGGACAATATTCTACATCTATCAAGGAATTAAAGGCTTTCATTTTTACAAGAAAATGTAACATTTTTATTCAGAATTAAATATAAACAATAAATAATTTTTTTAATCTTCTAAAATATTTCGGAATTAACCTATATTATTTGCTGATGGTCAGAAGGGACAGATGAAGACATAATAAGGACAATTAAAGACAAACTTTGGTTTCATTATGCAAAATCTGACCATATCTATAAGAATTTTCATAATTTCTTTTTTTTAAAGAATTTTTATAATTTCTAAACACAGCCTGAAAAGAAGTTTAATGGTTAAGCCTTTTCATAAATTTCTGACTACCCACCATAGATTTTGAATTACATTTCTTGAATGTAGTCATACCACAACCATGATGTTGGTTTTCTTCATCGAACCTGGCAACTCAGAGCAATCAATATTTTTGGTGTAACTTTTTTCAAGACAAAAACTAATTTCTAGACATTAAACAAACATGCATCGAGAATACCTACTAATACACTAAGCATACTCACTCTCTGTTTCCTGTTTGACAGCACTTTCTTTTCGAGGCAGTGTAGCTGTGATGGATTAGGTTGCAAGCATCAAAGACAAAGACAAGTTAATAAACTGCAATTTGCACAAACCATGCACAAGAGGAAGTTAAAGCTCTAGTTTAAAAGACACATGCAAAGAACCATGAGCATCAAGTAACAAGAGGTGCAACATATGTTTAGTTGGTCAGCTACTGTTTGACAAATTCTGAGAGAAAAAACTTTACTAGTCTAATGTTTTGTTTTTAATCAAATATTCAGGTAAAAATATCTATATTTGTCAACCCCTTCCCCAATACTTTTAAATGATTTTTTTTTTTAAGTTTATGGAGCTAGCGTGCTTAAAATTTAAAAGACTACATTTGTAAGTTTTGGTTTCTGAAAAAAAAAAAACAGTTCAAGTAAAAGTGTTTTTTACATTTTTTAAGTCATTTTATTTTATTTTATTTCGATCATAATAAGTGTACTCTTTAATCCCCATCCCCTCTTTAACCCATCCCTCCCTGCTCTCTGGTGACGCTCAGTTTGTTCTCTATAGTTTTAAAGTGTTTCTTGATTAGTCTCTCTCTCTCTTTTTGCCTTTGCTCGTTCATTTTGTTTCTTAAATTCCACATATGAATGAGATTATATGGTCAAGTAAAAATATAATAAAGTGGAAATTTATTAGAATGAAGTTGTAGACTTAGACATTAAGCGCATCAACATTCTCACTCCCTGAAAACTCCTGAGAGGAGTCTCCATTGTACTGAACAATGTTATACCATATCTGATAAAAAATTACATGAGTGGGGCTTTAAATTCATTTCAAAATATCAAGTTGAACTACTTAGTAACTGGCTTTATGAACACCTAGAATGGCAAGTATATATCAAAATACTAATTATCAGGAGATGGGTGGATTGGAGGCTAAAGCCAAAGGAATAGGCTTAATACAGGAATTTGAGCTCTTTTAGGGCCATTTGGCATTTCTTTTATTCTAAAACTTCTCTCTCTCTAATATTTATTAGATCAATTATAGAGATCATCTTGTGAAACATTCTGAACTCAAATTAGAAGTTAATGTGAAAGGCAAAGAAAGAAATTATAGAATTAAAGAGAAAAATAAAGAATATAACTATAACCTGGGAATATTTTAAAAACAGAACATTGTATCAACTTGTCACTATTCCTACCAAACTTTAAGGCAAAACCCAAGTAAAAGCTACTAACTTGTCATACCAGGGATATATCTATCTGTGCAGCCCTAGCTACATGAAGCTTAAGGGAGTATGAAACACCAAGGCTAGACATTAAAGTGGTAAGCAGGGATCATGCTGGAGCTACTAGCTGTCCAATCTGAACAGTACCTTCTGGAGGCCTTAAGGTGTCACTATACTAAATTCACCAGTTTCAGAGCAAAGCCTGACACTTCATACTTTTTTTTTTTGTACCCAATGAAGAATACAGTTACTAGTAGTGCCAATTAATTATAATTTGGGGCTCATCAAAGCCTATATTATTTATCAGCAACAAGCAGTATTCAGATAACTTTTTTTTTTTTTTAAAGTAGGGGCTTGAACTCACGACCCTGAGATCAAGACCTGAACTGAGATCAAGAGTTGAATGCCTAACCTACTGAGCCACCCAGGTGCCCCTTCAGGTAACCTTTTCCATATCTTTAAATAATCCCCATTAGACTGTATACTTCATGAGGTAGGGTCTTTGCTTATTGCTGCATTCTCAGTACCTAGCAGTGCTTATTATATAATAGGTAATTAACATTTATTAAATGAATTTTCTAGGAACCAACAAGATTCTTAGTTTAGTAGAGAAACATAGAATGCTTTTTTGTAACATTGTTACAAAATTACAAAATGTAATTTTGACATACCACTTTTAAGATTTGGAATATTAAATACAAGGGAAGCAGTAATTATATAAATGCATATGTTAAGGGACTAAAATAATTGTGTGTGTGTGTGTTATTTCAGCTGTAGAAAGAAAAAATTGGTGATTTTAAAAATAATTTCTAAATTTCGTTTGCCTGCCATTTCATTAAGTATATTTGTAGAACACAAGGGGAAGAAACCTTACCAAAATATCATTCTTGAGGGGAAAATTTCATGCCTCTGAGTTTATCAAAGTAAACCTATTAATTAAAAAAGGCAATTACCTATGTAAAGACCTTAACACAAAGAAAAGATATTTGCTGGTATTTTAACATTATTCTGAATTACGTGAATTAAAGTGATGTTAAAGTTGAGTCAAAAGTGGTTCAAAAAGGGGCACCTGGGTGGCTCAGTCGTTAAGCGTCGGCCTTAGGCTCAGGTCACGATCCCAGGGTCCTGGGATCAAGCCCGGTATTGGGCTCCCTGCTCCGCGGGAAGCCTGCTTCTCCCCGTCCCACTCCCCCTGCTTGTGTTCCCTCTCTCGCTGTGTCTCTCTCTGTCAAATAAATAAATAAAATCTTAAAAAAAAAAAAGTGGTTCAAAAAGAGAGTATTCCCCTGTATCTCTATGACTATATTGACTATACATTTCCTTTTGTAAAGTACATTCAATCTGACTTTCTATTCTTATTAGTATCTATGACCCAGAATTTTCAGAGCAAGTAAGAAACAAAAAAATTAAATTTTATTTATAATTACTTCATTTTGATTCATGGACAAGTTATCTTTCCAAAATTTCAGGTTTCTATTTTAATTATAATTACTATTAAAAGCTGATTTAAACACATTTTGAATCACTGAAAAGATATTTAAAAAATTTCCATTCTACCTTATTTAGAATTTAAGTCATTTGTATTTAACTTTTCCTCTGAATTCTGTTTATGATTTAGTTTTTCTTCTCTTGTAGCTGATATCAAAATAACTGAAACTATGACTTTCTGGTGCCATCAACCACTACAAATTACTCTCCTGTTATTATTTGATACATAAGAAGAAATGTGATTTTAATGCTATTTTAAAACTATAAAAGTGCCTTCTAAACTTCTAATTTAAAAATATTTTAAACAAAATAATTTAAGAACTTCCCAAGAGGAAGAAAAAGAAAAAATTTAATTTTCAGGTTAATGCAATGATACCATTAAGATACTATTGTACTTGTTTCAAATTACATTTTTGTTATGTCATTTATCTCAATGTGAACCTTAGGCCTGATAAATTATTATGATAATGGGATTAATGACCTCCTAAGGAGATAATTTTAAAAAGATTTCCCTTTTGCCTCCAGTTTTCATATACTGTAGAAGAGTTCTCTCAAAATACAATGGTTCACTAACAAGTGGTGACAAATATACTAAATGGAAACATTAAACATGTAACTGAATTAATATGCTGCTTACTTAAAAAAAAAAAAGCATAACATACCCACAGTGAAACATTAACAAGGATATAAACACATTGCTGTTTAAGAACAATAACCTTTAGGATGAGTTAGCATTTCTGTTTCCAAAAGCCTATGGTCCCAAGATTCTTATCAGTATCTTTACCTAAGTGTAACATATTTGTACACAGATTCAAAACATTTCAAAAGTCCGGACTAGTATAATCAATATATTAGTGTTGAATTAAAAAACAACAACAACAGCGAATTACTAAATAATTACCCACTAAAGACAGTCTTCTCTGTCCTAAAGGATAAGAATGGAAGGATGTGCTATCAATTTCAATCCTGTTTCCTGATTACCAGAAGTTGCTTAGGGCATAGGCTCCTTTCAACAAGCAAATGCTAAACTCATTATTCTAAAGGGGAACTATGCAGACACACTGAGGAGTACACATTGTAGCCATTTAAGGCCAGGTTTTGACTTGAATAGGCACAGAACTCCATCCAAAAAGGAACTCCAGAGATGGGTACATGCAAGAGCAGAAAGTGGCCGCGGCAAATCACCTTCCTCGCAACTTGATACTTTCACTGGTTACCTTTTCAAATCATGTTTCCGTCTGTCCACTTAACATACTTAAAAGCAACAATTTTAGCATGCTTGAAAAATATCTCTTAGGAAAAATAACTATAATCACAGGAGCAATTTGGGTGACATTTTTACAGCTTGACCCGGGAGGAAACACAAACTTTCTTTTTGATTCAAAATAGCCAGTGAGAAGTAAGAAGCCAGGAATTACTTTCATTTCCCTATAAAGAGCAATGACTTAAGAGATCAATGACTTGCCACCAACTGCTAAAAAAGGCCTTTTAAGGAAGTTGGAAACTGAACTCTCAACATGTCTCTTAGCCTTGTACTTTCTCGACCAGACTGCAATTCATTTTCTGGTCAACTACTTTTCCCATGAATAGATGCTTTCAATTATGGCATGAATACACAATTGCTGTCAGATTCATCTACTACAGAATTTTAGTAAAAGCCATATTTACAGATACAAATATTTGTTCTGTGAAGTAACTATAAATCAAACCAATGCATCAGACTTACTTTTTCATCAATTCTACTGTATCTTCTTCCACCTTGCTCTGAAAAGTCTTAGAATTATTTGTCATAAATAAAACCACTTTTAATAGAATAAAAACAATGAAGTGAGGTGTCTAAGCTTACCAAACTTCTTGCTTTCTTTAGTTGTGCCAGTCATCTTGATCTTTGCAACTTCAAAGAAATCTTTAATTTCTCTCTCATATAGTCGTGATAAATAATCCATGTAATTCTTAAAATAAAAGTAACAGGTACTTCTTATTAATAAAACAAATAAAACAATTCAGTTCCCCCAAATCCTTCGTGCTTGCTTTAAACTTTCTGGTCTAAAATCCTGATGTATTTCATAGGATTTAAAAAGTTGGCTATTTTCTGTCTTAAAAAAAAACTGAACAGGCATCAAAACAGCAATTCACAAAAATATGAAGTTGAACATAATCACACTTATATTTTCATTTTTATGCATTATCTTTCATATATTTTAAATAGAGGTGCACTCATACTATATAAGATATTTGGGTCAGAGCAATCATGTTTCTCCAGTCTCACACTTTAATGACTATACAGTGTTATGCTTTGTTGATGTACCGCAATTCAGCAAATCAATCCCCTAGCAGAGACCACTTAAGTGGTTTCAATGTTTTGCTATGATAGACGATGTTACAATAACCTTTTCATCTTTAATGAATTGTTTTCTTGGAATCATATCCTAAGGGTAGAAATACAGGGCCAAAGAATATGGGAATTTTTATAGCCGTTCCTCCATCCTGCCATGTTGCTTTTAAAAACAATCATACCGACGGACAGTCAACAGCAACAAAGGAGCACATTCAGTCAGTGTTGCCTGTCAACTTAGAGTATTAAGGTATATCAAAAACAGGCTATTTTTGGGGTACCTGGGTGGCTCAGTCATTAAGCGACTGCCTTCAGCTCAGGTCATGGTCCCAGGGTCCTGGGATTGAGCCCCACATCCGGCTCCCCACTCAGCGGGAGGTCTGCTTCCCACTCCCCCTGCTTGTGTTTCCCTCTCTCGCTGTGTCTCTCTCTGTCAAATAAATAAAAATCTTTAAAAAAAATAGGCTATTTTCAATAAGCTTAGGGTATTTAGGTATACCAAAATAAGTTATTTTCAACAAGAATTTAATTATAATTAGCACATCTTACAGTTTTCACAATCATTTTTTAAAAACAAATTGGATTTATTCTAGCTCAAATGGAAACATCTATAACTTTGTTTGTATGCTTACAAACTTACTTCTTCATCATATCTGCTTACTATCACATAAAAATATTTTATGCTCTCAGGAAGGATTCTTCACCAGTGGGAGACCCTATATTTTACCAAGTCCCAAGTTAAATGCCATATAGAGACTAAATTTAAATAAATCCACAGGAGAAAAACTGTACTTGGTTATTCTTTTAAATTTATCATGGAATCTAAGCTTCAGCTTCCTTTATAATTTCAAATTAATATATTCAGTTTTTTTTAAGATTTATTTATTTATTTGACAGAGAGAGAGAGAGCACAAGCAGGGGGAGCGGCAGGCAGAGGGAGAGAGAAGCAGGCTCCCTGAGGAACAGGGAGCCCAATGTGGGGCTCAATCTCAGGACCCTGGGATCATGACCTGAGCTGAAGGCAGATACTTAACCAACTGAGCGACCCAGGCTCCCCAATACATTCAGCTCTAGAGCAGGTTTATGTTGCTTTAAACATCAGGTGCGCCTTTCAAAAGGTATATATTATGTGAATATTTGTATCCTGACTCATAGTTTACCACTGATTTTCTTAGTTTATAGATATATCCTTATAAAATAGTATTTGGATGAAACATAGTATATAAATCCTTGGTTTTTCAGTTTGTAGGCCATCCATATATATCTCCCACATTGTCTCTGTAAGGAAAACAGTCAAATGGGCAATTCTTTCCTATGATCTTTGCATAAATTTAAAAGCAAATATAAATTAAAATATACCCTAAAATTAATTCCTATTTCACTGGGCTGTCTCACTTTTTCAAGCTTAAATTCTCATAAAAATACTGATCACTGCAAATCAGTAAATAGTTGACAAACAGAAAATTAGTTTCACGTAATTTATGAAATCTTCATCTGTGGTTTCTACTCAAATCATTCAATATAACAGATTGCATTCCAATACCCAAATTGTCTAAAGTGCACATTACTCCCCAAGCAATTTAAACAATTTCAAAACAGCTCTTTGGTATCTAGAAAACAGTGACATGAGCAGACTACTGAAAATCACCCCCTTTTCCACTGCAACTTGAATGACTGGATACCTTTTTTCCAGCTACATAACAGAACTCATTGGTGGGAAAGACCACAGACAGGTGTAACCATCAGTTCATTCATTTACCAAATTCTGAAGGATGTCTCTTATGAGGTGCCTCTTAGCACCTTGAATACAGCACCTTACATTTAACTATCATGAGTTTAAATACTGTTGTTTCTGGCAGTCTTTTCAACTTTACATTGTGTTGACTGTGCAGTCTTACCAAGATCTCTATATTTTACTTTTTCTTTACACAAATGGGTAAATTCCACAAATGCAGAACTGAGGTTGAGAGAAGAAATCTGGGTAATCTTCAAGACTGACCATCAACCTCGGGAGATTACTAGGAGAGGAAAGCTCATTTCCTCCCCAAGCATGGATGGAACATCTCTATTAATAACTGCCCTACATGAATAACCCACAGCCACATATAGGGGTTGTAGTCCTGGGGAAGAAGGAATCTGGGCAGTTGAACTATTTCCCTAAGCTCTAATTATGTACACTAAAACTCGATTCAGCCCTAAGCAGAGCTGGGGCAGTGCCTACTGATTCTTATCCCTTAAAGAACGGAAAAAGGCTTTTCTTTTTCCTGCCAGAAAGCATGAGAGCTGTGTACACCCAATCAAGTGCAAACAGTATCTGCATTTAATTATTATTTCTTACTAAAGAAGTACTGGTTTGTCTGTTTCCTTCTTTCTTTCTTTCTTTCTTTCTTTCTTTCTTTCCTTCTTTCATTCCTTTCTTCCTTCTTCCTTTTTAATAAAATTCCTGTTTTTGATAACTTCAGCAACCAAATTAGATTATGAGGTAAAATACATAGTCTGTCAAAAGTTCAAACCACAGGATCAAGTAACATTCCTGGGAAATAAGTTAATTTCATTTAAAAAGCTCATTAATATTGTCAATCAAAACTATACTGTGAGCAGAGAATGATTCCATAAATCATTGCTAGGTTGGCTATCGCCTTGTTTCTTCACTTAAATTACATTCATGAATACTGCATTATATATAAAGATAGGGCAATAATACTCACTGAGAACACAATTAGGCAAAAAGCTTATTGATTACTTTACTTATTTGAATATTCACTAGGGGCAAAGCACTTGTTGGCACAAAACTCTTAAGGAGATATAATAATGTTTAATTATTCAAAATATTAATCCTCCTAAAACTTCAAAAGAAGAATTCCAGTACTGTAAATATTTTTCCTTAAGATATCTCCAAATCAGAATTCTGTTGAATGAAAACAAAACAAAACAAAACAAAATATAACACAACAGTAGAGTTGCAGAACACTTAAAAGACTAATTCTGCAAAACAAAAGTAGTCTTATCTAAAACAGCTGACAAGATATATATAAATACCCCAGGATACTTATATTCTTTTTGAAAAGCATTTTTTTTAAATTATACTTTAAAAATATTATTTATTTTACCAAGGTTTATGTCCTCTTTCTTATCTCAGTTTAGAAGTAAAGGGAGCCAGATCTTACTTTAAGGGGGCAAAGGCACTTTGAGGAGAAAACATAAAGACTGATATACAAGAATGTCCTCATGCCAAGTGTGTTCATACTGATATATTGATAGGAATGTACACCCTGCTTTTTTCTTATCATAGTGCTCATAAATTTCTACCTAATCCTCTGCCTTCTCATGAAGCATGAACCTAACACTAGAGGAAGTTGTAATAATTATTTCAGTAAGTATGAAGATAAAATGGGTTCATGTATAAACATTAGTTTCCTGAGAGAGAATAATCTTCATTATAAAACACTCTGAAAGATAACACCATTTTTTGAGTAATACTAGGAAAAACTTTGGCTAGCAAAACTAGCAAAAAATAAGATGATTTTGCTATCTAAATTCTGTTAGGAAATTTTCTGTCACAAGCACATGGGTTGAAGGGAAGAGCTTTTATATTAACAATCTCAATATTTTTGTTTTCACTCCAAGAAACAAAACACATCACTCTTTCCAATTCGAGAACATTGTTTTCAGGTCATATTGTCCACATAATTAAGTTATTACTAATTATTAAAATTAAGTTATGCATTACTTAATTTTTTAATTTTTAAACTCCAAATTCGTAAAAACTTAAAAGAGTTTACATGTTTTTCAGGGTATTTCAGAATTTTAAGCAAACTGCTCTTATATCTGATATATAAATATAGCTATTTATATACTGGAATTAGGTAGCAATTCTTCAGCTCCCTAAGTGACATGGTCAATTCCAATACTAAAGGTCACAGCAGAAATGCAAAAGTATTGTACCCATGGCTTCCCGCCACAATGGCCATTTATTAAAGCTAAATCAGATCATGTCATTCTACTGCTCAAAGCCTACCAAAACCCCCTCCCCCAGCTCCTTCACAGTAAAAGCCAAGTCCTTACCATGGCACACAGTCCCTTCCAGATCTGCCCCGCCCCACCCCCACTTTACCTCTCCTACCTTCCTTCTAAGCTCCAGGCCTTGGTGCTCTGGGCTCCAACCCCAGTGCTTCCTTGCTGCTCCCCCCAGGACACCAGGCATGCTCTTGCCATAGACCACTTGTACTGTGCCTGGAAAGCTTTCCCCAAGAAACTCGCACTGCTCAGCCCTGCTTTTTTTTTTTTAAGATTTTATTTTTAAGTAATCTCTACACCCAACATGAGGCTCGAACTCACAACCCTGAGATCAAGAGTCGAATGTTCTACTGACTGAACCCGCCAGGCACCCCACATCCTTGCTCATTTTAAAAATCTATGCTCAGATGTTATCTTCTCATGATGCCTTATTTCAAACTATAGTCTTCCCCCATTCCCAGCATTCCCTGCTTTATTTTCACCAGAGCACTCAGCAGTACCTTCTAACATACTACACAACTGACTTTTTTGTCAAGTCTTTCTCAACCAAAACATGCGCTTTGAGAAGGCAAGCATTTGCCCGTTTCCTTTGGTGCTGTATCTCTAGCACTTACGTAGAACATAACAGGTGCTCAATTCATATATGAACGAATGACTCATCTTCTGCAGTTGCTGGTGTTTCTGGCACTGCTCTTCTAATCTCCAAGCCTAGAAAGTTTGGCATCATCCTGTCCCTTCCTTGGAGTCTCTCTTTTGGTTCCTATTCCCTATTCCTACCACTATCTTCCTGGGTCAGATTTCATTTCATCTGAATTATTATATTAGGTTCTTATGAATTTGCCTCATCTAGTCTTTTCCCATGTATGAGGCATGCTGTTAGGTCTCATGGCTCATCTTTTTCAACATAATTTCTCACTGCTCCAGAATATGAACTTTCTGCTTCATAGGCTTGCATTCTCCATTGTCCTGACAAAAGGGCGTATTTTCCCACCTCTGTCTGCACATCTTGCTCCTCATCCCTGGAATACCCTTTCCCTCTTTGCTAGTTTATCTAATCCCATTGATTATTTAAAACTCAATTCAAGTCCAATTTCTGCCCTGAAGTTTTTAGGACATGGATTTTTCTTTTCTAAACTGCCATGCATTTAAACTCATTTTCAGTTTAGCACTTAATGTTTTGCTGATTGTTTTAAGTGTAATTGTTCTTCCCAGTCAGATGTGAGGCTCTCTAGAAATAGGGCTTGTTAGGCCCCGTGTGCCTGGAATAGTGAAATGCTTGCTTAATAAAGAGGCACTCTGTACTTGCTTCATTGAACAGGTTATGAATTCTTAGAGGGCAAACACCTTACTTATATATCTTCTAGTCTCTAGTTTCTATATTGCTTGTAAAGAAACTCAGGAAATAATTATTGCACTTAACGAAACCGAATGATGCTTAAGGCCACAGTACAGCCTATTACTATATTAAATTGAAGTTCGAAATTTAGCTCTTCTTTACCCAACTAAATAAAATAAGTGTTCTCCCTTAATGAGCACTCAGAAATTCAATTAGTTTCTGCTTCACTAAGAAGGTACTACAGTACTTCAAATGTCACTTGGAGAACTGAATACATGACGTCTTGATTCTAGATTATATTCTATACTCAGTGAGTAATTGATATCAAACTCATACCTTTGTTAGTCCCTCATATTTTCCATAATCTGTACTCTTCAGCCACTCCATCAACTTGGCATATCGAAGCAAGTCTCTATGAAATGGATGATGGTTGGGTAAAGCCAGTTCAACAGAGTGCTGAGCAAGAGTTGAACTCTGATCATGACCCTAGAGTGATATTGTAAATAAGTCAATAAATATGTTGGTGATATTGTAAATAAGTCAATAAATATGTTGACAGTAAAAGAAACATGTTGCGATTGAAAAGTCTAAACAATGACCAAATGTAGCCAAAGAAAAGCAAAAGAAGAGAGGGATAAAAACTTGAGTACTTACTTGTTTTCTTTTATCATCCTGTGTAAATCTACCGAACCTCATCACCATAAAATAATCATAAACATGCAAGAATGGCACTCTGGGATAAATCAACTACCCATTTCATCTTCTAAAGGAGTTGACAATGAATGTTTTAATCAAGTCTGTCTCTCCCATACCGTACATTTTACTATTTACTAAGCAAATAAACCTCATGATACAACTGTACCGAGAAACACATCAAACAGGGAAGTCATTCAAAACAAATTGTCTATATCTATGGTGTTTCTACTATTAGAGTTTACAATATTTAAAACAACAGATTAAGGACATATAGGATATAAACTTTTAGAACTAGGAAGCACCACAGATGATGATATCCTGGGCTTTCCTGGATAATACTTAATAATAGTGTAATTTTAGTTTTTTTAGAAATTTGTTAAATAACTACACATGATTTTATTTAAAAACCTTGACAAGGCTTTTATGTAAATAAATTAGTAAGTTATCAGTCAGTCTTAGATGATGCATCCTGACTTTTGTTTTGAAAAATATAGGCCTGGAAGATTATCTGTTCCAATGAGCTCATTTTCTAGAAGAAACTGAAACTTAAAGGCTTAAGTGATTTACTCAGGTCACGCTGGAGGGAAGAACTGGAACCTTAGTCATGTGAGTCACACTTCCATTTTCTTTTAAAAACATATCTAACAAACCATGAGAGACTATGGACTCTGAAAAACAAACTGAGGCTTCTAGAGGGGAGGGGATGGGAGGATGGGTTAGCCTGGTGATCGGTATTAAAGAGGGCATGTTCTGCGTGGAGCACTGGGTGTTATACGCAAACAATGACTCATGGAACAAGAAAAAGACTACCAGCAAAAAAAAAAAAAAAAAAAAAAAAAACATATCTAACAAAATCATTTTAACCAGACTCAAAAACTGCAAATGCCTACCAGTTACTGGTATCTAAAAAACAAACAAACAAACACAATAAAAATCTTCCCAGCCCTCTTTGGAAACAATCTAGCTCTCTCTGCTACTTTGTCAATATTTGTCATGAACTCAAAGCTAGTGTCTAAGGGATGAAGAGTTGAAAGATTAAAGGAGTAAATTCCCCCTTGAAAATATAAGTTCCCAAGAACAAGGAAAAGGAAAAACAATATGGATTTATTTGATGTAATTCTGACTCAATCTAATTTGCTTAGTCAGAACTTATTTGTTAGCATTCTATTAAAATGACACAGTGATTGAGTTTTGGTGCTGGTTAACTCATTTCCTAGTCAAGTTACCTAAACCTAATTGTATGTGTATTATACTAGCTGACATAAATTAGCTTATAAATATCCTGAATTTAAATTCTTTTATTTTTATTTTTTAAAGATTTTATTTATTTATTTATTTATTTATTTATTTATTTATTTATTTAGAGAGCACAGGGCGAGGGACAGAGGGCAAGGGACAGAGGGAGAGGGAGGGAGAGAGAATCTCAAGCAGGCTCTTGTGTTGAGCACGGAGCCTGATACAGGGCTCGATTTCATGACGCTGAGATCAAGACCTGAGCTGAGATCAAGAGTTGGAGGCAAAACCAACTGAGCCACTCAGTTGCCCCTGAATTTAAATTCTTTTAATTTAAAAGACATTTCTTTTCTCTATCTAATTTATATGCTTTACTATAGACACAAAATAAGAACTTTGGTTATGGATTTTTTAAACCATTTCTTTTAACTACAGACTATCCAGAAAAAAATTCCTGGTCTAAGGCAATGAAGAATTCTCTAGCAATTGAGAAGTACCTTTAGAGCAAGAAAGATAGGAGAATAAGACATGCCAAGTACTAAAACCATCGTTGAGTTCCTTCTTCATTAAAGCTTTCAAATCAGCCTGTTGGAGAATTTTCTTCTTGTAAGATTATATCCCCAATTTAAAATGGAGATTAAAAAAAAAATAAGGACCCATTATATAGAAATTCCATATAAAACTATGTAGAATAATCAGTATATTTCTAAGATTAAGGATTATTTGAGATTAAGATTACTGAAAAAAGATTAAAATTACTGATATTACTTAAGATTAAGATTATTGATACTTAGGAAATTAGACTAGAGAAAGCAGAAGAGTATCAGAAAACTAGGGTGACCAATTTAAAATAAGAAAAAGAAAGGGCAAGGCAACACAAGTTCATAGCTATTATAGATGTTATATACAAGGTATACCGTGTACAATCCCTTTCTGTACTTCTAAAATACAAAAAGCTCTAAAACCTGTTTAAATTCAGTGCCAAATCTATTTTAATGGCAAAACTTGACCTGAACTGACATGAGGCTATTTATAGTGTTTGGAATGACTATTCATACTTTTTGCTGTAGGAACATTGTGTGCTTAATCACAGGGCCCTGCTCCAGACCCTCCTGGAGTGGTTATATAATACATAGTATATGTACTATATTACTTTACTAAAATCTGAAAAATTCTAAAAACACAACTGACCCCAAGAGTTTTAGATAGGGGAGCAAGGACCTATGTGAACATTCTTTTTTGGATGGCTGACTAAATATAAAACAATGA
Source organism: Callorhinus ursinus (assembly GCF_003265705.2). Taxonomy (NCBI): domain Eukaryota; kingdom Metazoa; phylum Chordata; class Mammalia; order Carnivora; family Otariidae; genus Callorhinus; species Callorhinus ursinus. The sequence continues at coordinate 44,051,076 of NW_027397066.1, read as the reverse complement.
CATCTTCCAAAAGAATCATTGTGGACTAAGAGCTACAGTGTTGAAAAATGCAACTATTCTATATATTTGGAATGCCTGGGCACCTACATGTTTTCTGTGAGGTAAAGACTAACAATAAATATGAAAAGAATTAATCATTTTAAATAAAACACACAGTTATTACCACTGGACTATACTTCATGTCTCATTATAGGTGCCAAAGGTTAATTTTTAAAATTCTTTATTAATAATAATATTAGACATCTTTCATCATCCCAGTCTTTCTCATTAACTTTTCTCAATGATTTAAGATTCAAAATTATTGTTTATGTTCTTCTGCAACTGTTTACTCAAGCCATTACATGTTAAGTTATATTACTTAATTTAGTGTCAGGAAAGTTCTTCAATTAAAAACCTTCTCCCCTAAAAATGGAAGAACTAATTATTGTTTGTAGAGGATTTTACAATTTATAAAGCTCTTTCACATGTTGCTATTCAAAGCTTTCTTTTGCAAACAGCATTTTAGATCACCATCACCTGAAGAATTGCCTTCTAATATTAAGAACATAATGATCTTCAAACCATTACTATTAAGATGGATTAAATGTGATTAGTGCTAACGGAAGATTTAATTTTAGAGAAACTGTTCTAAAATAACTATAGGAAATAGGAAAATTACATATTTAAACTGTTTAATTCAATCACTAGTGTAAGTTATGGTCACTTCTAGAATTCTCATGTGCACACAACTTTATTCTCTATATAATAAAAAAAATTAAGACATTGCTTAAAGTTTCTAGGAAACAACTGAGGGTGGGGGGATGGGGTAACTGGGTGATAGGCATTAAGGAGGGCACTTGATGGAATGAGCACTGGGTGTTGTATGCAACTGATGAATCACTAAATTCTACCTCTGAAGCTAATAATATACTATATGCTACTTAAATTGAATTTAAATTAAAAAATAAAGTTATTATAAATAATAATAAATTGTTAACAATAACAATTTATTGAATGCCTTTTGTCATGTTGAGTGTGCTCTCTTTCTCTTTCTATATATATATAAATTCTAATGTTCACAATAACTTTGTAAAGTACTTTGCTCCTCATTTAAAAAATAGCAAAACTTGGGTGCCTGCGTGGCCTCAGTCAGTTAAGCATCTGACTCTTGCTTTTAGCTGGGGTCACGACCTTGCAGTCATGCGACTGAGCCCCCTGTCGAGCTCTGTGTTCAGCTAATCTAAGACAGACACATTTTCTACAAACTTAATACATTATAAATTTTCATTAGTGTATATATTACTAGGGTTTGTGGTGCAAGGAGGTTAATTAACTTGCTAAAGGTCACCCAGCTAGGAGGTAGCAGAGTCAGGGTTTTGAATCCAGGAAGTTTGGCTCCATCATCCTACTCTTAACCACTGTAACTGATTTTCAAACAGAAATGATACACTCATTTCAAATGCTGAAAAAATTCTCAAGATTTGGGAACTCTTTCTGTGTAATGGCATGTTTATTTTCGTTTTCTTAAAGAAAAAAGAAAGGAGCACAGTTCCAACAAACATCACAAAAGCTGATCTTAAAAAATCCTAACTCTTCCTAAGCTTTTAACTACAGATAATTTACCTATGTTTAGGAAATGGTGAAACACGCTTAAGGAAACAATTTTTGTGAAATGAACTGGACATTGGTGGTATATTTTACAGGCTTTATTTTACTATATGATGTTTCTATAAAAATACGTTGAAAGAAAAATTCCCAAGCTCAAGCATATAGCAAAACCCCCACAATTTCAGTTTTTCCCAGTTGTACTTTTAGTTCAGTGGATAATAAGTTCTCATCATATTGCAAAAGAAAATGTACAGAATTATGAGGTCTCTGAAGAACCCAAGGGGGACAAAAAAGGCAGAGAAGAGTTATCCTTTCAAGCCGAATCTTTCAAAAGACAACCAAAAGAGTTTTTTAAATACATACATTTTATGCAAGTATTTCCTCAATTTCGTTAGCCTTAATCTGACTGCGTGTTTTCAGTATTGGAATCCTAATTAGTGTAACTGACCTGATTCTCTAGTTGAATATCTTCTTAGATATATAAATCCCTCGTAAATGTAAAAATTATAGGTAAGAGTCTATAATTTCAATGGAAGCTGAGTGTGTAAGATCTAGAAGAGTCAAAAGAATCTAGTCAATTGTTAAAAATATTACTCTATTATATGTATATATAGTAAGAAGTGAATATTAAAAAATGCATTTCAAGTTTCATTAAAGGAATATAGCTATGTGGGAGGACTAATATGAAAGCTGTATCATAGCATGCTCTGGATCAGTGATTCCCAAAGGTGAAGATGTTTTTTACTGGCCTATGGCACTGAGAAACAAATAAAATGATGGCAGAGAGTTTCTCATAAAGGGAAATGTATTTAATCTGGAAATCTGAAGTTATATTCTTTTTGTTTAGTGCCGAGATAAAAAGATAGTGAAAGTAGATGGCAAGATTTCTTTTTTAAAGTTTTTATTTGGTAAAATAAAAAATTGGTGACTTAGTAAGTCTCCAAATGTTATTTCTTTTAATTTTACTGATGTGTGAATTTTAAAAAGACTGGGAATCAGTGCTCTTAAATTACTGTTATGTTGTGATCAACAGATTATTTCCACTGTATTCTTCTATACGGTAGTTACATATGTTGAATATATATACATTTGCCAAAAACTGCATTGCAGACTCTGTTCAAGTTTTATCTTATCCATGATGCCATACTTGACTACCTAAATTCTCAGTAAACTTACTTTTGATTAAAACTTTTTAGCACTTGTACATGCATATATAAACTATGTATACGTACTCATACAATTAATAGTTTCATATATGCATTGCTGTAGAGCTTTAAGCACATTAGTCTTAAAGCCTTCTTAGAAGTATCTGGAGTGTAGAAGCCATTTCTTATTCTTACATATGGAAACAACAAGTATTTAAGAGGCACACAATGAAAATCTGCTGATTGACAAAGAGATATACTATAATATGGTAATCAACTTTTCCCACGCTCATTTGTTCCACAACCAGGAATAGAAAATACCCATGTTTCCCAACTCTTTTGCTAGGTAGCCTGATGCACTGAATTCAACACACAGAAAAATCTCTTTTCTGTACTTGGGACACCCTCCTCCACTTTCTTCAGCATATCCTAGGTTGTTGCAACATTCTAGTTTTTCAACATGCATCACTCACATGTAACAATACATATTAGATTTTTAGAACTGGAAGCATTCATAGTAAACAAAGCCATTAGTTTACAAGGCAAGGAAGCAAAATCATAAATTAATTACATGTTACAACAAACAATGAAAGGTGCAGAAAGGACTACTGTTTACCTACAGTAACATTCCAACATTCCAACGTTTCCAATGCCCTCTACAAATGTGGATAACATCACTATCAACAATGTCATTTTTAAAAACTACGGAATTGGGCAGAAATAAATATTAAAATACTAATGCAAAAAAGTGTGATTAGTATTTCCTGTGTGACTTCTAGATTTACCTTTTTATTGATATTTTTCAGGTCAAGTGAAACATTAAGAGAGTCTTCCCCAATGTCTCCCTTGCACCCTTAGCTAGATGGGTTTCCGTTACGCTCCCAGGTGTGACCACTACAATAACATTGACCCTTCCTAAGTGTATCTACCTCCCTCCTCTAGACTGTGAGCCACTTGAGGACAGGATCAGCCTCTCACCTATCCCAAGTAAATGTCTGGTATGCATCCCAATCACCTGGTAAAAGGTTTCTAAATAAATGAAGGAGTGAGTGAGTGAAAGAATAACAGGAAAAGAGGCAAGCAGAAGGAGATGAAATGCCTTTCTGGCCAAAATAAACATTTTGCTATGGGACATTAAAAAACTGCTATAAATATGGTTAACAGGCAGCTTAAGTCAGTAAAGTTATAATCTTTTAAGATTCTGCTGCTGTTAAGTTTAGCAAACTTTACAGGAAAAAAAAAAAAAAGGAATCAGAAAAGCTTGAGCCAAATCTGATGATGTACTCACAGGCACCGAAAGAAAGTAGGACCTGTTATAGAGTTGAAGGAGGGCCTGAGTAAACTAATCAGAAACAAAATATAGTAAATACAATTGTTTTAGAATACTGCAAAGTGAAAACAAGAATCCAATGTTTCAGACAGCATTTCTTGAACAAAATTTCTCTCAATTTTTTTTTTGTCCAATAACAATAAGAGATGAAAAACATAAGAAACCTAATTTCTTATGCCAGATTAAAATGCCTTCTACTCAAATCCCTGTAAGGTACTCTTAATATTATTAATATTAATATAATTGCCACAACATTAATTATAACCTCCTTTTCCATATAAAAATGTAGACAAAGGGTTTATATAAAATTAAATCAAATGGAATTTACAAATCAGCCATAGTTATTTTTCTCATATATAAAAATACACACAGCCAATGAAACATTTAAAACACCTGAGTCAAGTCCTGGTTCTCACCTCAAAATACTGAAAAATAAAATAGGCTAAGCAGCAAACATGTAACAAGTTTGGACTTTTCTAAATAAGAACATATAAATGGTATCTGTAATAAGTAAGCATAGTTATTTATTTGATTTCTAGAATCAGAGTTTTAGCTAAAAGGAACTAGACTGTCTACCTAAGGAGACAGTTGAGGTCCAACATACACCTATGAGCAAATACTTAAAAATCTTATTTAAAGATCTCAAAATTGAATAAACATATGAAAGAATATACTGTGATCCCAACTAAACACATTACAATTTTTGTGGAAACATATATATCAAAAAGCTACAGAAACATGCCAGTTTTATTATGAAATAAAATTACCTGTTGAACAAAAACGTTGTTGAGGTGACTGGCCAGTCTGCGGGCAAACTGCTCTCGTAAATCACTGAAACGCTGCTGTTGCTGTCTGACTGCCAGGAGCATGTCATGGCCTGAAACCAGAACAGTTCCTGACTGATTTAACAGGTAAAGAGATTTCTCTGATCTTCAATGAATACATTTATATCAGTATCCACATTTCTGTTTTGAAGACCCCAAAGTTTTATTGGTTTATTCATCTGCTTTATAAAAGGTAAGCAAGAGAAGAAAACAGTATAGTACAGTGGTTCTCCAAGTGTGGTCCTCCATCAGCATGATCTGGGAATTGCTGGAAATGTGGACACTGGAGCTTTGGTCCACACCTACTCAATCTGGGGCTGGGCCCTAGCAATATGTGTTTTAACAAACCCTCTCCATGATTCTGAGCAAACTCAAGTTTTGGAACCACTTGCCTAACAAAACCTCATGCTCTCTGGTCTAATCAAAGCATCGACTCTGTGCTAGGTTCTGTAGACTGTACCAGAGAAAAATCATGGTGTTAACTAGAGTCACTGGTGATCAAACACAGGAACTAAAATGAAAAAGTTCTTAGTGCCAACAGAAACACGTTTGGAAAGAAGTGAAACTGGTTTGAGGAGCTAATACTACAGTCACCCTAAACCACTTGCCCCATGTATTTCTTGTTAAAAGCTTTATACCAAGTTACAGGCTTAGTCTCAGATTCTTGGTCAGATTTTATCATTTCTAATGAACATACCTGGACGGAGAGCTACGTTCATGCACTGCAGAAGGGCATCAGCGGCATTGGTACAGGCCTCGATGCCTCTAGAAGAAGCAAGATCTCCCTCCTGAAGGGCCTTTATGTGACCTTTGGCCAGGTCCATGTGGTTCTGGAATATATATAAATACACCATTTGCACATGTAATTTTGGGAAATTTACAGGTAAGATGCTACTCAATAGTATCATAAGGTCTTTGGAATTATTTTAAATCTTACTCTCAGAAGGAATTTAGAAAATGTTTACAACTGGGTTTTATATACTATATATTTTTTTTGTTTTTTTTTTTTGTTGGTGGTAGCAATTTACCAACATACTTACCACAAGAAATTCTATTTCAGACAGGAGTTTTACATTATTAGTGTTACTAAGATGAATTAGGTGGTTGCTTTCAGAGATCTGATCCATTTGTTCTTTTACACTTTGGAGCATTTCCTCATAACTGCTCAGTTTCAACTCAATCTGATCTACCTCCTTTAGAGCCTCATCCAGCAACTTCATCAGGATGTTCACTTGCTTTTCAGAGGCCATGATTGATTGGATGTTGGCCTACAAAGTGAAAAACAAAAGTAACTCTTCATATTATTTAAATGTATAAAAGAAGCGTAAGATGAAATATTGCTAAATCCCTTTGACACCTGAGTAACAAAGATTGGTATGCATCTAAACATTTATTTCAGTTTATCACTTTATGTTTATGTTCCGTTTTTACACAGTATTTCAAGAAGATACACTTGCCTCCCTATCAGGGTTACAGACCATGCCTCAGTGTTTTATATTTTCCCAGACTGTACAAGTAGGGTTCTGTCCCACAATGTATCATTAGTGTTGATATACTCCCATTTCTTTTTTTTTTTTTTAAAGATTTTATTTATTTATTTGACAGAGAGAGCAAGAGAGCACAAGCAGGGGTAACAGTAAAGGAATAGGGAGAAGCAGGCTCCCCGCCAAGCAGGGAGCCCAATGTGGGGCTCGATCCCAGGATCCTGGGACCATGACCCGAGCCGAAAGGCAGATGCTTAACCATCTGAGCCACCCAGGCACCCTGATATACTCCCATTTCTGACACTTCCAATTCTACCAGCTACAAAAATTTTCTGTACTTCTTAACATTGTTGTAAAATGCTAAAAAAAGTATAACCACCTGTGTAATACCTTAGTCAAGAGGGTAGCAGTGGTATATCAGTGTTTGAAAGATACACTAAACTAATTTATAACTGTAGTACAATTGGTACTTACATGATGTGGAAGAGCCACGACCATAAGACCACAGGGCCACAGACTATATATCCATAAGATAGCTCCTTCTATTGTCTTCTTTCTTTTCTTTCTTTTGCAACTACTGTATGTTTTTTTCCAGGCAAAGCAGGAACAAACCACCATCCCCTTATCATTGTTTTCTAAGTGATTCTGACTATTGATTCTAAATTTCCTGAAATATGGAAGCTGTCAAATCCAACATAAAACTGGGAAGCAAGGTGATAACTTGTAACATACATGCAATACTCATTAGAAAAGAAAATATAAACCACTAAGCCACACTAAGAAGGCAGGTAACAGGGTATGAGGAAAAAACTTGGGCCAGACCAGGAATGAAAAGAATTTCATTGGACAGTTGATGCTATAATTTCACATATTATTTTATATGCTATTCATAATAAGTCAACTGTAAGTGCAGCCCAACTGTAAGAGTCAGCAGGCCCCTGGGCCACTGAATAGATCTCTCAAGTAGCAGACCTGGGGCTCAACCTTGTCCAGGACAAATTCCACTTTAACAACTTGAAGTTTCTTCTAAGCTTAGCTTCCAGTGAGTTTTATAGACCTGTAAACTGGGCCTGAGTTCAACCTCATACATTCTACACCTTTCATGTATAAAATGTCAAAATTCTTTGTCTTTAAAATATTCCTCATTCTCTGAGGGTTTTTCTTAAATGCTTACTTTGTTTAACCAAAACAAAAAAAAACACCACATGTTCTTGTTCTAGATTCTTGTTCTAGATTCTCACTAGATCTCACACTAGTGGTGTTATTTTTAGTTATGTTTTTTAGCTTTTTACTTTCTAAAGATGTGCATTTAGTTTATAGACTCAGAAACTGTGCATACAAATTAAAAAGAGCCTATCCCAAAACATCTGAGCAGGGGAGCCAAACATCCTTTTCCCCCAGCTCCTTGTTTTCAGTATACTTACTCTGCTCCATTTGGGTAAATGATTCACTTATTTCAAACTAATTTTTCTATTTCTGATTTGTACCTATTTTTTTTTCTTCAAACCACAAAAATGCTATTCTTTTGCACTGAATTATTCTGTGATGTTTCAGAGGCTGGGGGAAAGCAACCCCAAGATGGTTTCTGGTCGGCTACTTTTACTTCCATTGCTTTGTGTCAAGAACCTCCCCAAATCCCCAACCTCAGCCAACTGCCTTCACTGGCCTGATTAACAGGAATGGTTCTGTCTTTTAAACAAGAGCAGTGAAAGATAAGGCATCTGGTAATGTGCTTACAGAGAGAGGCGGCAATAATCACACTATAAAGGCTTAGGTGCTGAGGCAGTAAAATCTGAACATCACCGGTCTTCTCAATCCACTACACATCATTCATTTACAGATTATAAAAAGGTCTTACCCCATCCAGCACCTGCAGCTCTCTGGACAACCTTTCTGCAAAGGCCTCAGCATTAGAGATTGCACATTCACAGCCTTCCATCATAATTTCAATATCCTGCTCTTCTCTTGCATTTAACTCTTGGTATACATCTACTACTTCTTCATCACCTCCTGTCACACTCTGATTTTCTCCACTTGGAACAGACTCTTAAAGAGGGTAAAAATTAAAAATAAAGTAGTAAAAAAGTAGGAGGACAATAACACAGTACTTATAGTCAGTTATAAGCACAGGTCACATTTAGTGGCTGAAAAATAGGAAAGAATGGTTCAGAATATTAAAAAAAAACCCTTATTTTTATGAAAAAAATGCATGTTAATATGTTTACTGTAACATTTATTATAACAAATACAAAGCATGCAGTCTAATTTGCTCACTTTTAAGTGTTAAAATAGGCTTTAGAACAATTTCCCAAACATAATTAAACTACAAAAACAAATGCAAAACCAGAAACAAAACATGTGGAAACAAGCCTAATCTTTTTTTTCCTATCTGAGGTGGTTTTTGCTCTAACAAAACAATGACTATGAATTTAGGGCACATAAAAAATAATTTGCTTTCCTTTTTTTCCCCAGGTAACATTTTTCTTCTGTTCTTTTTTTGTCCTTGTTATGTTTTTTTTTCCAAATAACTTTTAGTTGAAATGAAAAATGTATTCACAATTTATTTTGGGTATTAAAAATATTAAATGAATTTTCCATTTCTTTGTTTAAAACAATTTCACATGCATTAATAAAATTTCTAAAGATCAGGTATAAAAGTTTTCTCAACAAGTCTATAGTAACAAGAGCAACAATAACATGGCTGTTTGAAATTACAAAAATTTAACTAGTCTTCATGCTTAACAAAAGACCAAGAGGTCAAATGTAAGGTGTCTTCTGGATAAACATTTCAGTTCAATTTTTTGAGAAAGCACACTTAGCTTGTGGGATTTTATATAAAGCTTGAGGTTAGGAGAGGTAAAGTGAAAAAAAAAATTTTTTTTACCCCTTAACTAAAACTCTGAATAAAGTTATTGATTTTCGTAAACTTAATGGGACACGATTTAAATCACCACCTCTGGACACTTTAAATATTCATTATTTTGTATGCAAATGAAATACTTACATTCAGCATGACTGGACATATGTTAATTTGTTCTAGGAAAAAAAACAACTAACTCAAAGTAATAAATGATTTACTCTTAAGAATGATAATTAGACAGATTTAGATAATGTCCCAGAAAAAAAAAAGGGGAACAAAACTTTTGGTACAGGCAATTATGAACTACAGTATATAAATAGTTTATAGACAGGTATCACCTAGCTCCCTGGCCTTTGAACGAGTCCATTTTAGCTCACATCTTTAGCCACTAGGGGGCAGGGACTGCCCAAATCATTCTGTACAGCTCCTTACACAAGCAGATTATTTAAAATAAATATTTTAAACGACCATACTGCTTCAGAAGTATTTTCTCTTCCATGAAACAGTCCTTTGGAAGTCAATAATGAATCCTATCATTAATTTTATTACTATATGGATTTTGTGGTAATAAACTTGTCCCTATGCACAATTTCATAAAATATGCAACCAACAATACATAACAATGGCAAGTAATAAAAAATATATGGAATAGAATAAAAAGAAAAGGTGTTACGCACCTTCTGTAACTTTAGGCAGTTCTGGAGAGTAAAAAGGTATGAAAAAAGCAGAGGAAAGTAAGCAAAGAATATTAGCTGGGTAGAAAAGTATACAGGTTTAAAATTTTAAAATACTACCCATATCTCATTTGAACTTCTGGTACATCAAAGTTTAAAAGACAACGTCCAAATCAAGTACAAAGTGGAAAGATCCACAGAAACTAAATTTCCAGAGTTAATTCTCTTATTCTTTTTCTAACAATGACTAAAAATACATTTATCTTTCTATTTTTTCTTTCTTTTAAGAAACAGCACTGTCTAGTCCTTGGAGAAAACTGGGAAATAGATCACTTCCTAAGAATTATTTTTAGGTCAGCTGTGACTCATGCATTTAGTCTAGTTATTTTCACTCAAGGCCCCAAAACTTTACCCAGACATTCCCTCACAATAGATTAGTCATAAAACACTGTTAGAAACGAAGAGATTGAAACAATTTAAAAAGAACACACGAGTTATCCGTTCAAGTTGGCTTTTAAGGATTTAAGTCAAAGATTTCTTTTTTAAAATCTGGTTAAAAGAATGAAAAAGAAAAAGCCAAACAAAAACCTGACTCTACTTCAACTGCTAACAAAATCCTCCTTTAAAAACCTTAAAAGCCTTCTGCTGAGAAACCCCACTTACTAGCGTAAATATTCAGTTGTCACCAATAAAAACCACTAAAGTTGCCACTGTTAGCATTCACAGTGAAGTCTTACTGGGACGATTACTTATCTCTTAAAAGGATAATTTCTTATTTGTTTTCTAACATCACCCAAAGCTTAGACACATTTATTGTTTTTTTAAATGGGAATCAATGACTATGATTTCAAAATCCATTAAAACATTAAAACAAACTTGCAGATATTGAGAAAACTATTCTCTGGACTCCACTAAACCAAAGCACCAGTTATTGATTTATGGAAAATGATTTTCATAGTGAGATCCTTAAGGATCTTCACAGTGTTCCTAAAATTGATCTGAATTAGGGGTAACTTTTATAAACATGAAAATGTCTACACATTGCTTTAGGCCTTATAAAATTAAATGTCCTTTTTTTTTGAAGCTAGGCATTCTAAAAACAGCAATATTCTTCTCATTGATTAGGGTAATATTTCCTAATGAGGGAAACCAGGTAGGGTACGTATTTTCCCATACTGTTGGCTCAATGAAATATATTGGTTTAAAACACGTCATAGGCAACGAGTAACATCTGGAGATACACAATATTTAAAAACAGAATAGCAATCATTCCCTCATCAAAATGTTCAACCCTGAAATGGTAAAAAAAGTAAGTAAAATAAAATAAGAGCCGTTCAAAACAAATTAAACCACTATTCAAGGCATGAAAAATTACCATCAATTTCTTGAAGGTCATTCCCTCAATATACTCAATTGCCAAGACACTGGGGTCTAACACCGGTGAGATGTCAACCCTGAGGGCTACTCAAGAACTCCACTGAGGGGAGTAGCACAGGGTCTGACAGATGTGACTTGCCTCTGCCAGTTTCAAGCATCAAACCTGAAACCAATAACGGGCTTACTGATTACTAAGTGTTAGGAAGGAATACTATATTTCAAGGAAATATCCACAAGCAAACAGAAAAGGAATAAGTAAAACAGAATAGAAAAAGGACAGAGGCAAGTGGCTAAGTAAATGAATAGTTTGAAGCACCTGAAATGGCCATTTTTATAGGTCAAAATGGTTGAATATTGGCTATTTCCATTTTAACAGAATAGAATGAAGCTCCTATTTTAAAATGCTAATATACAACTTAGGACAAATCTCAGTTTTCTTTCTAATATATATTATTTGGAATAAATCTGTTTTTTAATTAATAAGAGGAGCAACAACTCTTCATTTGCATACTAGCTATTATTTCAACTGCTTTCTTTGAGATAAAGAATGCAACACAAATTGTATCCACAAGACATACAGAACCATTTTCTTACAATGTTTATGTCTTTATGAAAGAAATTTTTAAAGAATAAAATACTGTACATTTTTAATAAATAACAGTTTTCGTCTTATAACACAAAATAATCCATAGTAACATCCCTGAAGATATACGGATCAAAAATACCCTATTTAACTTTTATCTAAGGATTTTATCCTGATTATATAATAAGAGCTAATATTTATTATTTACTATATACCTGGCATTGATCTCATCACTTTCATATATTAAGTAATTTAATCCTCACAACAACCCTATGGAGTGGATACTACTAATTATCTCTATTTCTGAGATAAAGAAAACTGAACCATAGAATAATCCAAGGTCACATAAATGGTAAGTGACAAAGCCAGGATTTGAACCCAAGCAGTCTGACTTATGTTTTTAACCACTATATCTACACTCTGCAAAAAAATACAACTACAAGGATATTCATGTCAAAATTATTTAAAATAAGCAAAGATTCGAAATTTTAAAATAAATGATTAGTTAAATAAATTAAGGTATATTCATTTAATGAAATATTATGGTACCACTAAAAAAATGTTGGGGTAAGTAATAACATGAAAAAATGTTCATTATAAGAAAAAGTATGTTAGAAAACAGAATGTGAATTTATTTTAAGAAAGTATTTAAATATGCATAGAAAAAAGATTGGAAGACTAACAAAATATTAACAGCAGTTATCTCTGAGGATTAAGTTTATAAGTGATTTTTATCTATTTAGTTTAATGTATCAACTTCTATAATGAACAAGTATCACTCCACAATAAGAAAAATTATTTTTCAACTCCTTTGCAATATAAGGTAAATCAGTGTGCTAATCATTTTGAGTAATGTCAAATTATATATTCACTTGTAGATATACTTGATTTTACATAAGCATTTCTATTTAACTTTACCTTCCAAGAGCTGTGAGCTAACATTGACAAAATCAATTTTCTTCCGGAGATATCGCTGATTCAATTTCCAAATGCATGAAATAAATGCATTCTTTTCAGCGGTGCTGCTGGCAACCCATTTATATATTTTTTCAAAATGTAAATCAAATTCAGGATTTTCCTGAAATAAAAATATACAAAAGATATTGTTTTAGATCATATCCCTTTTTCAGTACTATAAAGTCTATATTTCAATAAAACGAAAAGAAGTTGAAGCTGTTCTTTAAAAAAAAATCTCCATTAAAAATCAGCTAAGTGACTTACAGAGAATGGTTCAGAGAATTCAATTTATAGGAAAAACGTTGTTTACCTCCCAAAGGAAGCTGGATAAAAAAAAACACAGTGTTTTGGTAATTTCTTTCCTATGCCCCTTAAGTATATGAGTAGAAGTGTAGGATGTCTAGGTAAAAGGTTTGTGTCCTGTCTTCCTAGTCTATAAGATGACAATGGTTTCCAGTTTTGACGTGGACCTAATTTTTCTTTTTAAATTGCATATGGGACTTTAGAATTATACCTATTCTTTGATGATAATGCACTATTATTTGTAACTGTGATCTGACACTAACTCCTTAGTAAAGAATATGTCTTCTAATTATAACATATGAGAAAAAATACAACCTACATCCTGCTGTGGTTTCCAGGAACAAATGAGGTGAAAGCAGGGACTGATTCTGTTTTCAATTCTGAAAAGAGAATGATCGAAGGTGCCTCAAAAATAAAAAATGCCGGCTAGCCTTGAAGTTCTTTCGAATGACAAAGAGGCTCAACCTGTGGGAGAAGTGCAGTACGCTCTCTGTTTCTTAAGCCACCTTGCAGCCATGATTTCATACCAGGCTAATATTTCCCATGTGAATGTAGAATCACTGGACTGCTATCTAAAACATGAAAACATATGGATGTATTGTATGCTTTTCTTCACATCCAAGGAATTAAAAATAGATTAAAATGTTCTTAATGTCCAATGGAAGGCTAATAATATATCTGATTCATTCAAAGTATCATTTGGGGGAAAAATGTAAATAAATGCCTTAAAGGCAAGGGAGATGATATCAGACTTTTACTGTGAACGGTTGGGATAATTTAGGGATCATGATTTGACCTGGTATAATAATCACATTACGGTAGCATGAAACTACTAATTAGCTCAATAAGCAGAACTGAAACATCAAAAGATTAAAAATCTGTATTTCCAACAGAGGTAATTGCATTATCACTTATAAAAAAAATCTAAGAGTATTGGCAACTAATCTAAAACTTGATGGGAAATGATCTCTTCCCTGGGAATATTTCCCATAATGCCATAAAAGAAGCTGAGTGCTCCAGTGGCAACACTCACACAAATCAATGTGTGACACTAAATGGCTAATGTTAGGCTATGTATAAAAATTTTATGTTTTATATCCATATATAGTGTGCACATGCCAAGGTGCCTAGGTAAAATGAAAAATGAAAAAAACAACAACATTCATTAAGAAAGCCAGCAATGAAGCATCAGCTGTGAGAAAGCATTCAAATAAATATCAGCAATGTTAGTGAATTATGCAAGTCAATGGGGTTATAAAGTGCAAAACTATTGAAGGAAAAAGGCTCTTTAATAAAGACGCATTTCTAAAAAGTCCTTACAGTATTTTCTCTTAAACAGAAACCTACTGAGGGAGGAGAAGCAAGATGGCAGAAGAGTAGGAGACCTAAATTTTGTCTGGTCCCAGGAATTCAGCTGGATAGGGATCAAACCATTCTGAACACCTACGAACTCAACAGGAGATGGAAGAAAAGAATAGCAGCAACTCTCTGAACAGAAAAGCGACCACTTTCTGGAAGGTAGGACGCGCGGAGAAGTGAATCTGAGGTGCTATTCAGGAAGATAGACGGTGGGGGAGGGGGCCTCCATCAGCCGCTACTCGCAAGTGATAGAGCCAAGGAGCACAAAATTGGAACTCTTAGAAGTCAGCTCCGCTGAGGGACGTCGCTCCAGTGGCTAAGCGGGGGGTGGCACCGTTGCTGGGACAGTGTGGTCTCAGGACCCTCAGGGTCACAGGAAGACCGGGGGTGCCTGAGTGCGGTAGGGCTCCCAGGTATCGGAGCGGGGAAGCTGGCTGCAGAGATGGAGCCAAGGCGTGGGCTCTCAGCTCGGGGTTGCCATAAACTGTGATCTGCGGCCCAGCTGGGCCACTGCTCCTCCAGCAGGGACCCAACAAGCGGCAGATCGGGGAGACTCCCCTACCTCCCCCGGGAGGAGCGGCGCGGGAGCGCACCGCAAGGATCTGCTGGGTTTGGAGACTCCACACGGGGTTGGGTGCCAGAGATAGAAACGCTCGGTCACAGGCCGGGTGAGCACGGAGTGCGGCCGGAGACCGGGGAGACGGGAGTGATTGACTGCTTTTCTCTGGGGGCGCACTGAGGAGTGGGGCCCCGAGTTCTCGTCTCCTCCGGGCAGAGATTGGGAGGCCGCCATTTCACTCTAGTCCTCCAAAGCTGTACGGAAAGCTTGCAGGTAACAAAAGCTCCTGAGAGCAAAATGGAGCAGATGATTTAGCCGGAGGGCCAGGGCAGGGCAATTCCGCCTCCCACAAAGACATTTGGGAACCATGGCAACAGGCCCCTCCCCCAAAAGATCAGCAAGAACAACCGGCCAAGACCAAGTTTACCGATCAATGAGAACAGGAGAACGCCAGCACTAGAGGAATACAGCACATAGAATTCATGGCTTTTTTCCCATGATTCTTTAGTCTTTCAAAGTTCATTTTTTCTTTTTCTATTTTTTTTGAATTCTTCTTTTTCCCTTTTTCAACCAACATCTTATCAATCCGTTTTTCAAAAATCTTTTTTATTTTTCAATTTTAGAGTCATATTCTATCCCTTCATTGTAGTTAATCTTATTTTTGGTGTGCGTGTGTGTGTGTGTATTGTTCTCTTTAAAAAATTTTGGGATACAGTTTCTTCTAACAGACCAAAATATACCCTAAATCTCTAGTGTATGCCTTTGTTCTAGTCTCCTGCCTGATCACATTCTCTCCCTTTTTTTCTTTTTTTTTAATTTTTCTTCTTTCTTTTTTCAACCAACTTATCAATTCCTTTTATAAAATCTTTTATAATTTTCATCTTTACAGTCATATGCCATCCCTTCGTTGTATTTACCCTTATTTTTGTACATATATAAGTTTTTCTTTAAAATTTTGGGAGGCAGTTTCTTCTAACAGACCAAAATACACCCAAAATCTAGTGTGCGGCACTGATCTATTCACCAGCCTGATCATATTTGATCATATTCTCTCTTTTTTTTTCTTTCCCTTTCTTTGCCCCCAGTTTCAGATCTCTTCTGATTTGTTTAGCATATATTTTTCTCGGGTGGTTGTTACCCCGTTAGCATTTTGTTCTCTCATTTATCTATTCTCCTCTGGACAAAATGACAAGACAGAAAAACTCACCTCAAAAAAAAGAACAAGAGGCAGTACTGACTGCCAGGGACCTAATCAATACGGACCTTAGTAAGATGTTGGAACTAGAGTTCAGAATGACGATTATAACAATACTAGCTGGGCTTGAAAAAAGCATGGAAGATACTAGAGAAACCCTTTCTGGAGAAATAAAAGAACTAAAATCCAACCAAGTCGAAATCAAAAAGGCTATTAATGAGGTACAATAAAAAATGGAGGCTCTAACTATTAGGATAAATGAGGCAGAAGAGACAATTAGTGATATAGAAGATCAAATGATGGAAAATAAAGAAGCTGAGAAAAAGAGAGATAACTAATGGATCACGAGGGTAGAATTCGAGAGATAAGTGAAACCATAAAGACGAAACAATATTAGAATAATTGGGATCCCAGAAGAAGAAAGAGAGAGAGGGGCAGAAGGCGTAGTGGAGCAAATTATAGCAGAGAACTGCCCTAATTTGGGGAGGGAAACAGGCATCAAAATCCAGGAGGCACAGAGAACCCCCCTCAAAATCAATAAAAACAGGTCAACACCCCGACATCTAATAGTAAAACTTACAAGTCTCGGAGACAAAGAGAAAATCCTGAAAGCTGCTCGGGACAAGAGGTCTGTAACCTACAATGGTAGAACATTAGATTGGCAACAGACCTATCCACAGAGACCTGGCAGGCCAGAAAGGACTGGCATGATATATTCAGAGCACTAAATGAGAAAAATATGCAGCCAAGAATATTATATCAAGCTAGGCTGTCATTGAAAATAGGAGAGATAAAAAGCTTCCAGGACAAACAAAAACTAAAGGAATTTGCAAACACGAAACCAGCCCTACAAGAAATATTGAAAGGGGTCCTCTAAGCAAAGAGAGAGCCTAAAAGTAACATAGACCAGAAAGGAACAGAGACAATATACAGTAACAGTCACCTTACAGGCAATACAATGGCACTAAATTCATATCTTTCAATAGTTACCCTGAATGTAAATGGGCTAAATGCCCCAATCAAAAGACACAGGGTATCAAATTGGATAAAAAAACAAGACCCACTGATATGCTGTCTGCAAGAGACTCATTTTAGACCCCCAAAAACCTCCATATTGAAAGTGAAGGGGTGGAAAACCATTTACCATGCTAATGGACATCAAAAGAAAGCTGGGGTGGCAATCCTTATATCAGACAAATTAGATTTTAAAACAAAGACTGTAATAAGAGATGAAGAAGGACACTATATCCTACTTAAAGGGTCTATCCAACAAGAAGATCTAACAATTGTAAATATCTATGCCCCTAACATGGGAGCAGCCAATTATATAAGCCAATTCATAACAAAATCAAAGAAATACATCGACAACAATACAATAATAGTAGGGGATTTGGGGTGCCTGGGTGGCTCGGTTGTTAAGTGTCTGCCTTTGGCTCAGATCATGATCCAGGGTCCTGGGATTGAGCCCCGCATCAGGCTCCCTGCTCTGCGGGAAGCCCGCTTCTCCCTCTCCCACTTCCCCTGCTTGTGTTCCCTCTCTTGCTGTGTCTCTCTCTGTCAAATAATAAAATCTTTAAAAATAAATAAATAAAATTAAAAAAAATAATAGTAGGGGACTTTAACACCCCTCTCACTGAAATGAACAGATTATCTAAGCAAAAGATGAACAAGGAAATACAGACTTTAAATGACACACTGGACCAAATGGCCTTCACAGATATATTCAGAACATTCCATCCCAAAGCAACAGACATTCTTCTCTAGTCCCATGGAACATGCTCCAGAATAGATCACATCCTAGGTCACAAATCAGGTCTCAACTGGTACCAAAAGATTGGGATCATTCCCTGCATATTTTCGGACCACAATGCTTTGAAACTAGAGCTCAATCATAGGAGGAAAATTGGAAAGAGCTCAAATAAGAATGAGTGGGTCAACCAGGAAATTAAAGAAGAATTAAAAAAATTCATGGACGGGCACCTGGGTGGCTCAGATGGTTAAGCGTCTGCCTTCGGCTCGGGTCATGATCCCAGGATCGAGCCCTGCGTCAGGCTCCCTGCTCCTTGGGAGCCTGCTTCTCCCTCTGCCTCTCTCTCTCTCTCGCTGTCTTTCATGAATAAATAAATAAAATCTTTAAAAAAAAAATTCATGGAAACAAATGAAAATGAAAACACAACTGTTCAAATTCTTTGGGATGCAGCAAAGGCGGTCCTAAAAGGAAAGTATACAGCAATACAAGCCTTTCTCAAGAAAAAAGAAAGGTCTCAAATACACAACCTAACCCTACACCTAAAGGAGCTGGAGAAAGAACAACAAATAAAGCCTAAACCCAGCAGGAGAAGAGAAATAGTAAAGATCAGAGCAGAAATCAATGAAATAGAAACCGAAAAAACAGTAGAACAGATCAATGAAACTAGGAGCTGGTTCTTTGAAAGAATTAACAAGATTGATAAACCCCTGGCCAGACTTATCAAAAAGAAAAAAGAAAGGACCCAAATAAATAAAATCACGAATGAAAGAGGAGAGATCACAACCAATAACAAAGAAATACAAACAATTATAAGAACATATTATGAGGAACTATAGGCCAGCAAATTAGATAATCTGGAAGAAATGCATGCATTCCTAGAGATTTATCAACTACCAAAACTGAACCAGGAAGAAACAGGAAACCTGAACAGACCCATAACCACTAAGGAAACTGAAGCAGTAATCAAAAATCTCCCAACAGACAAGAGCCCAGGGCCAGATGGCTTCCCAGAGGAATTCTACCAAACACTTAAAGAAGAATTAATACCTATTCTTCTGAAGCTGTTTCAAAGAATAGAATTGGAAGGAAAACTTCCAAATTCATTTAATAAGGCCAGCATTACCTTGATCCCAAAACCAGACAAAGACCCCATCAAAAAGGAGAACTACAGACCAATATCCCTAATGAACATGGATGCAAAAATTCTCACCAAAATACTAGCCAATAGGATCCAACAGTACATTAAAACAATTATTCCCCACAACCAAGTGGGATTTATTCCTGGGCTGCAAGGTTGGTTCAACATCCACAAATCAATCAATGTGATACAATACATTAATAAAAGAAAGAACAAGAACCAAATGATCCTCTCAATAGATGCAGAAAAAGCATCTGACAAAGTACAGCATCCCTTCTTGATTAAAACTCTTCAGAGTGTAGGGATAGAGGGTACATACCTCAATATCATAAAAGCCATCTGTGAAAAGCTCACAGTGAATATCATCCTCAGTGGGGAAACACTGAGAGCTTTTCCCCCTAAGGTCAGGAACATAGCAGGGGTGTCCACTATCACCACTGCTATTCAACATAGTACTAGAAGTCCTAGCCACAGCAATCAGACAACAAAAAGAAATAAAAGGCATCCAAATCGGCAAAGAAGTGAAACCCTCACTTTTTGCATACGATATGATACTTAACATACAAAAGACTCCACCCCAAAACTGCTAGAACTCATACAGGAATTCAGTAAAGTGGCAGGATATAAAATCAATGCACAGAAATCAGGTGCATTTCTATACACCAACAACAAGGCAGAAGAAAGAGAAATTAAGGAGTCGATCCCATTTACAAATGCATCCAAAACATTAAGATACCTAGGAATAAATCAACCAAAGAGGCAAAGGATCTGTACTCAGAAAACTATAGAATACTCACGACAGAAATTGAGGAAGACACAAAGAAATGGAAAAACGTTCCATGGTCATGGACTGGAAGAACAAATATTGTGAAGATGTCAATGCTACCTAGAGCAATCTACGCATTTAATGCAATCTCTATCAAAATACCAACAACTATTTTCAAAGAAATGGAACAAATAATCCTAAAATTTGTATGAAACCAAAAAAGACCCTGAATAGCCAGAGGAATGTTGAAAAAGAAAAGCAAAGCTGGTGGCATCACAATTCTGGACTTCCAGATCTATTACAAAGCTGTCATCATCAAGACAGTATAGTACTGGCACAAAAACAGACACATAGATCAATGGAACAGAATAGAGAGCCCAGAAATGGACCCTCAACTCTATGGTCAAGTAATCTTCGACAAAGCAGGAAAGAATGTCCAATGGAAAAAAGACAGTCTCCTCAACAAATGGTGTTGGGAAAATTGGACAGCCATATGCAGAAAAATGAAACTGGACCATTTCCTTACGTCACACACAAAAATAGACTCAAAATGGTTGAAAGACCTCAATGTCAGACAGGAGTCCATCAAAATCCTAGAGAACACAGGCAGCAACCTCTTCGACCTCAGCTGCAGGAACTTCTTCCTAGAAACATCGCCAAAGGCAAAGGAAGCAAGGGCAAAAATGAACTATTGGGGCTTCATCAAGATAAAAAGCTTTTGCACAGCAAAGGAAACAGTCCACAAAACCAAAAGACAACCGACAGAATGGGAGAAGATATTTGTAAATATATATTAGATAAAGAGTTAGTATCCAAAATCTATGAAGAACTTATCAAACTCAACACCCAAAGAACAAATAATCCAGTCAAGAAATGGGCAGAAGATATGAACAGACATTTTTCCAAAGAAGATATCCAAATGGCCAACAGACACATGAAAAAGTGCTCAACATCGCTCAGCATCAGGGAATCCAAAATCAAAATCTCAACGAGTTACCACCTCACACCAGTCAGAATGGCTAAAATTAACAAGTCAGGAAATGACAGATGTTGGCGAGGATGCAGGGAAAGTGGAACCCTACTACACTGTTGGTGGGAATGCAAGCTGGTGCAGCCACTCTGGAAAACAGTAGGGAGGTTCCTCAAAAAGTTGAAAATAGAGCTACCATACAACCCAGCAATTGCACTACTGGGTATTTATCCCAAAGATACAAATGAAGGAATACAAAGGGGTACATGCACCCTAATGTTTATAGCAGCAATGTCCATAATAGCCAAACTATGGAAAGAGCCAAGATGTTCATCAACAGATGAAATCGATAAAGAAGATGTGGTATATATACACAATGGAATATTATGCAGCCATAAAAAAAAATCTTGCCATTTGCAACAACCTGGATGGAACTAGAGGGTATTATGCTAAGCGAAATAAGTCAATCAGAGAAAGACTTGTATCATATGATCTCACTGATAGGAGGAATTCTTAATCTCAGGAAACACACTGAGGGTTGCTGGAGTGGTGGGGGGTGGGAGGGATGGGGTGGCTGGGTGACAGACATTGGGGAGGGTATGTGCTATGGTGAGCGCTGTGAATTCTGTAAGACTGATGAATCACAGACCCGTACCTCTGAAACAAATAATACATTATATGTTAAAAACAAAAACAGTAGGAAGGGAAAAATGAAGAGGGGAAGTCGCAGGGGGAGACGAACCATGAGAGACTATGGACTCTGAGAAACACACTGAGGGTTCCAGAGGGGAGGGGGGTGCGGGGATGGGTTAGCCTGGTGATGGGTATTAAAGAGGGCATGTATTGAATGGAGCACTGGGTGTTATATGCAAACAATGCAAACAAGGAACCCTACATCAAAAACTAATGATGTAATGTTGGTGATTAACATAATAAAATAAAATTAAAAAACAAAACAAAACAAAAAACCCAAACAGAAACCTACCAAAAAAGTCTCTACTCTTGATCTTTTCCCATGGTAACAGAATTTATTAAATAATTTATTAAAGTGTTTTGGGTGCCCCTTAGGGATAAAGCAGCGGCAGCCCAGTGTGACTAAAATACTTAAAGAAAGGGGCGCCTGGGTGGCTCAGTCGTTAAGCGTCTGCCTTCGGCTCAGGTCATGATCTCAGGGTCCTGGGATTGAGCCCTGCATCGGGCTCCCTACTGGCTGGGAAGCCTGCTTCTCCCTCTCCCGCTCCCCCTGCTTATGTTCCCTCTCTCGCTGTGTCTTTCTCTGTCAAATAAATAAATAAATAAATAAACAAATAAAATCTTTAAAAAAATATATAAAGGCATTCGCCACATTTGTTAGAAATCTGAGTCCTGAACTGCATATTCTAGACAAGCAAAGCTCTCCTAAAGTTGTTTTTGCTTCATTTAAAAAATATTTTACACTCCAGTCAACTGCCTGTCAATTTGTCTAGACTTTAGTTCCCCAGAGGTCTGTACCATGGTAAAGTCAGAATTTTATTTTATTGGATTGCTCTACAAAGGTAGCTTCTATTTCTTTGTGCCTTTTAAGTAAATGTGTGAGACTTGAAGGGTTAAGACAAAGGGCACCTGCAGTTACATTAATGTAAGCCTTGCTATCAGCCCCATCACAAGTGGGTGTGATGCAAAACATTCCTGAGGAAGGAAGATGCAGGGCAGGGTTAGAGAGGCTGAAGGGGAAGGAGGACTTAATTTCACCAGAGGAGCTCTACTTAATTTTTTTGAAAAAAGGGCATTGCTGTGACAAGCTTTGACTTGTCAGAAATAAACGTGGTCCTTTAACATGATTATTACATTATTCAATTTTCTTAATGTTTGAATGTGGCTTCGGTGAAAAGTGTAGTATTTACATTCTTATATCTTATTCTTTAAGTTCCTGAAAATAAGGTGTGTAACTCACCATCACTTCCTTTACTGGAGCCACAAATATGAAACCATGGCCTCAAAAGGGTAGCCTGGTTGCCTCAGCTGATGATTCTACATTAATTCATGAAGACGAAATAAGGAAGACTCCCTTTGGTTATAGTGTCACACATGATGTTGAACTAGGTTTTACCAAAACAATGAAGGCTTTTAAAAAACTACTCACAACACTTTAAAATGTGTACTAATACGTGGATTTTATACTAAATATACCTAACCTAAATACCAAAATATATAGTTATTTTGCTCCAGTGTACATAACTTGTCCACAAACATAACTATAGCTCAAAAAAAGCAAAAACAATGAACCAACATGCATACAGATTTATTTAGTAGCTTGAGACTGAAGAGTGGGAGAATGGAAGGTTTAATAATACACTCTAGACTAATTCCTGGTGAGTTGGTAGAGGAGACGGTTACAAAACAAGAAGTTTAGATCATCTTAGAAGACATACTACTACATTAGAAAATGAAAGACACTTTCTGAACATAGGTCAAAGAACTAAGAAAAACATACTTTAATAGCATCCTTGGCATCTACCACAGCAAGGTCTCGAAGGGCCCAGGCAATCTGCCTTTTGTAGAAATCTCCTTTATCAGATTTCTTGACTTTGACCATCTTCACCTGCACAGGGCGTTCAGTTGTCACTGTTGAGTAAAACACACTTTCATCAGAAATATTCACTCACTTATTCTTCATCTATTCATCCACTCATTGCAAATACAGCTGTCAGGTGCGTGTACATGACACTAAAACAGGAGTAGTATTTCCTAATATCTGCCATGACTGAGGAATGCTCAGAGCATCAAAGGGAACATCTAAGTCAGACAACAGGGTCAGAGGCAGGTTCCTTGTTAAGTAAAGCTGCAGACCAGTTTTGAAAGAACAGTATGAGCTCTAAAGAATGACTGACATATGTGAAGCCAAAGGGGCTTGAAAGAGCCTAACACCATTTCAGAACCACACTAAGTGGTTCAGTATGGATTGTTCTTGCAATAAAGTGGATGGAAATGAAGTCACAAAAAAAGATGAAGTTCAGATCACAAAGGGCCTTTGAGGTTGTGGAGGTGCTCTTAGAGGATTTTAATTAGGGAAATGACATGCTCTAATTTCTTTCCAAAAATCACTCTGTCAGCAGAATAGTGGATGGATTGGAGTGAACATCAGTACATTTAAAAATTTAGATGAATTGGTTGAATCTCTAAAAAATGTAACTTACCAAAACTGACTTAAGAACAGAAAATACGGAAAATTCTATAAGCATTAAAGAAATCGCATTAGTGGGGCGCCTGGGTGGCTCAGTTGGTTAAGCGACTGCCTTCAGCTCAGGTCATGATCCTGGAGTCCCAGGATCGAGTCCCACGTCGGGCTCCCTGCTCAGCGGGGAGTCTGCTTCTCCCTCTGACCCTACCCCCTCTCATGCTCTCTCTCTCTCATTCTCTCTCTCAAATAAAGTCTTTAAAAAAAAAAGAAGAAGAAATTGCATTAGTAAGTGAAAAATCTCTTCCCCAAAACCTAGTCCAACACAGTTTTACTGGTATCTTTTGCCAAGTTTTCAAGGAAACATTCCAAACATACATAACTATTCCACTGTACAGAAAACAAGGGAACACTCCCAACTTACTTTATTGCTTTGGTTGTAAGGACAAAGATAGTGTACAAAAGAAAATTATAGGACCATGTCATTAATGAACATGAGTGAAAAATCTTATAACTACAAATATACAAATAACTACAAACAAATACTGCAATGGCAAACTTAATCCAAGGCCATATACAAAAGATAGTATTTCATTTCACCAATTCTGAGATGTACATTTTTTTCCCACATTTTAATATCTCTGAAATCAGAATATGTCTTAACAATTGATGCAGTATCATAGCATTTTTTTAACTGGTACATAAAATAATATATAATTGATGGCATATGGTACATCATGATTGAGTTAGGTTATCCCAAGAACTCAATTTATCATTTGAAAAGTCAAGTACAATTACTCACCACGCTAATAAATTAAGGAAATATATGATAATCTCAATGATTTGAAAAAGCATTTGATAAAACTGAACATCCATTCAGTGATAAAAAACCAAAAAGAAAAAAAAAGTAAAAAGTCAGGAACAGGGCGCCTGGGTGGCTCAGTCGTTAAGCGTCTGCCTTCGGCTCAGGTCATGATCCCAGGGTCCTGGGATCCAGTCCTACACTGGGCTCCCTGCTCTGCGGGAAGTCGGCTTCTCCCTCTCCCACTCCCCCTTTTTTTTTTTTTTTTAAGATTTTATTTATTTATTTGACAGAGAGAGACACAGCGAGAGAGGCAACACAAGCAGGGGGAGTAGAAGAGGGAGAAGCAGGCTTCCCGCAGAGCAGGGAGCCTGATGCGGGGCTCTATCCCAGGACCCTGGGATCATGACCTGAGCAGAAGGCAGACGCTTAACGACTAAGCCACCCAGGCGCCCCTCCCACTCCCCCTGCTTGTGTTCCTGCTCTCACTATCTCTTTCTCTGTCAAATAAATAAATAAAATCGTAAAAAAAAAAAAAAAAGTCAGGAACAGAAGAGAACTTCCTTTACATTGTAAACAAAAAAACAATAGCAATTATCATACTAAAAAGCCATTCCCTTTGAGATCAACACTGTACTGATGGTCCTAACCAGCAGACTAAAGCAACAAAAATAAATAAAAAATATAAAGATTATAAAGGAAGGAAGAAAATGTCACTATTTAGAAAGAGCTTACGGACAAATTATTAGAATTAATAAGAAAGTCTAGCAAGATTGACACAGAAATCCACATAAAAACAAACTGTATTTCTAGATTCTAACAATAAATGATTTTTAAAATGTATTAATGTTCAATAAAATTAAAAAGCTCCTGCTCTGCAAAAGACAACATCAAGAGAATGAGAAGATATGCCAGACTGCAAGAAAATACTTGCCAAAGACATATCTAATGAAGGAATGTTATGCAAAATATACAAAGGACTCTTTTTTTTTTTTTTTTAAGATTCATTTATTTGTAAGAGAGCCCCTGTGCACATGGTAGGGGAGGGGCAGAAGAAGAGAGAGTCTTCAGCAGACTCTGCTGAGTGCGAGCTGAGCTGACATGGGCTCCATCTCACAACCCTAAGATCGCAACCTGAGCTAAAACCGAGTTGGACGCTTAACTGACTGCGTCACCCAGGTGCCCCTATACAAAGGACTCTTAAAACTCAACAAGAAAACAAAAAACCTGATTAAAAATGGCCAAAGACATTAACAGATGCTTCCCCAAAGAAGATACATAGATAACAAATAAGCATATGAACAGATACTCAACACCCTATTTCAACAAGGCAATGCAAATTAAAACAACAATGGGATACCACTATACACCTATTAGTTTGGCCAAATTCCAGAACATGACAACACCAAATGCTGGCAAAAATGTGTAGCAACAGGAACTCTCAAACATTGCTGGTGGGACTGCAAAATGATACAGCCACTTTGGTAGAAAGTTTGGTGGTTTCTTACAAAACCAAAGACTCTTACACTCTTGGTATTTACCCAAAGGAGGTGCAAACTTATGTCCATGCAAAAATTCAAACATGGGTGTTTATAGTACCTTTATTCATAATTTTCAAATTGATAACTGACATGTCCTTCACTAGGTGAGTGGATAAACTGTGGTACATCTAGGCATGGAATATTATTCAGTGCTAAAAAGAAATGAGCTATCAAGCCATGAAAAGGCACGGAGGACACGTAAATGTATATTACTAAGTGAAAGAAGCCAAGCTGAGCAGGCTACGTACTTTATGATTTCAACTATACGACATCCTGGAAAAGGCTAAACCATGCAAATGGTAAAAAGAACTGTGGTTGTAAAGGGCAGGGGTTGGGGGAGAGATGAATAGGCAGAACATGCAGGATTTTTAAGGCAGTGAAAATACTCTGTATTTTCCTACAGAGTATTTTCCTACTACAATGGTAGATATATTTCATTATACATTTGTCGAAACCCATACAAATGTACAACACCAAGAGTAAACCCTAAGGTAAACTATGGACTTTGGATGATTGCAGTGTGTCAATGTAGGTTCATTCTTGGTAACAAACTGTTGCCACTGTTTCCAGTGGTACTGATAAAAGGGAAGACTACACATATGTGGGGGCAGGGGATATATGGGAAATCTGTGTACCGCCTTCCTCAATTTTGTTGTAAACCTTAAACTGCTCTAAAAAATTAAAGTCTTGGACACCTAGGTGGCTCGGTTAGTTAAGCATCTGCCTTTGGCTTAGGTCATGATTCCAGGGTCCCGGGATTGAGGCCCACATCAGGCTCCTTGCTCAGCTGGGAGCCTGCTTCTCCCTCTGCCTGCTCTGCCGGCCACTCCCCCTGCTTGTGCTCTCTCTCTCTCTCTCTGACAAATAAATAAATAAATAAATAAATAAATAAATAAATAAATCTTAAAAAAATTAAAGTCTTAAAAATGTATTAGTGCTAATAAGTTATTATTTATGATAGTATCAAAAATCTAGGAATAAATACAACATATGGGCAAAACCTTTAAAACTATATAACTTATGAAAGCCTTTAAAACTGTAAAACTTACTGAAAGGCATTAAAGAAGACCTAGGTAAATGGAGAACTACACCACGTCCGTGGACAAGAAGACTCAGTATCATGAAAATGCAAGTTCTCTTTGAACTGAACTACATATTCAAAACAATTCCAATTAAAATCCCAACAAAATCTGGCACTTGCAAAGTGGACTCTAAAATTTAGGTAGAAGAAAAAAGAACCAAAACAAGACAAAATAAAAACCAGATATAGGAGAGACCAAAAATAGGTACATTCACATTCATCACTACAAACATGGAAACAGGTAAATTAAATACTAGAATGTGAATGGCAAAATTATAAAACTTTTAGAACATAGTATAGGAGAATACTTTTGTTACTTCAGGAAAGTATATCTTTTTTTTTTTTTTTTTTTAAGTAGGCTCCACACCCAGCATTGAGCCCAGTGTGGGGCTTGAACTCACAACCCTGAGATCAAGACCTGAGCTGAGATCAAGAGTTGAACGCTCAACCAACCGAGAGGCGCCCTTCTAGGGAAGTGTATCTTAAATAAGATAAAAAAGTGGAAGCCATAAAGGATCAGATTGATTAATGTGATTTCATTAGAATTAGAAATTTCATTAAAAAGTATCAAAAGCTGGGGTGCCTGGGTGACTTAATCGTTAAGCGTCTGCCTTCAGCTCAGGTCATGATGCCGGGGTCCTGGGATTGAGCCCACATCGGGCTCCCTGCTCAGTGGGAAGCCTGCTTCTCCCTCTCCCACTCCCCCTGCTTATGTTCCCTCTCTGTGCCTCTCTCTGTCAGATAAATAAATAAAATCTTTAAAAAAAAAAAAGTATCAAAAAGCTACTACACAAGCCACAAACTGGGATGCATATAACCAACACAGGATTAGTAAATATATAGACCTTGTCAAATCAGTAAAAGGACAACCAACACAACAGAGAAATGAGCAAAAGGTTTTAAGGCAAATTTCTAAGACAAGGAAACTCAATGGCCAATAAACTCATGAAAAGATGCTTAATTTCATCAACAGGGAAGTGAAATTTAAAACCACATAGAGATACTATTTTACGTACCATTTCCACCACGTTGGAATCAATTAAGTCTGTCAAAACCAAGTGTCAAAACCAAGTTTTAAGTAGGATGTAGAGAAAGAACTCCAAACACACACTGCTTGTGGAACTGAAAACCAGTGTAACTACTTTGAAAATAATTTGGTATTAGTGTTGAGCATTTACATGCCTATGACCCAGCAATTTTACATTTAGTATCTACCCTAGAAAATTCTTGCCTGTACACACGAGGACACAAGGACAAACATGTTCACAGAACTGCTGTCTGAACATTAAAACTGGAAAACAAACCTAATGTTCACCACTGGTAGGATGCGTTAAGTAAATTGGTACTCTCATAGAGTAGAACACTCCATAGGAGTGAAAACGAAAGAATTACGGTTATATGAAAAAAGAGAAAACTCATGAACATGAACATAATGTTGAATGGAAAAAGTCACAAAAGGATATATGCACTATGATTCAATTTGTGTAAATTTCAAAGACATGCAAAACTACATAATAAGTTATTTGAGATTACAAACATATATAGCAAAATGATAAAGAAAAGCAAGGAAAGACCAAACCAAAATTCAGGATACTAGTTACCTCTTAATGAATGAGGGAAGGGAATGGGATTAGGGAAGGATACACAGGACACTTCAAAGGTAATGGTAATATTCTTACACTGGGTGGTAAGCACATGAGTGTTCCTGTTTGGTCCGTCTTTGAACCTTATATATACTATAGATTCTGTTGTATCTACTCAATATATAATTAAAGACAACTTTAAAAATGAATTTGTTGGCCCAAGAGTTTTTCCAATTATAAAGACAATGAGAATATATAAAGATTTTATTTATATATTTTGTCAGAGAGAGAGAGAGAGAGCACAAGCAGGGGGAGTGACAGGCAGAGGGAGAAGCAGGCTCCCTGCTGAGCAAGGAGCCCGGTCCCACGACCCTGGGATCACGACCTAAGCAGAAGGCAGATGCTTAACTGACTGAGCCACTCAGGCATCCCAAGACAATGAGAGTATTAAAAACAAGGGGGAAAAGTCCCCTGGGGAATAAAACAATAAAAGAATGCCAAACAAGAGCTTTTTCTTACTAAATACCCACCTGTGGCACACAAAAAACAGTTCTTTTTCTTTTTTCCTGCTTTGCAGACGTTGACAATACTCAGCAGGCGTTCATCATTTGGTGTAAAAATGTCTCTTTGTAACGCATGCTTGATTGCTGTCATTTTTAATCAGCTGAAAAAAATGGAGAGTATAGATATTAAGCTCATTCTTGAAATCATTCTATCTCATATTGTTCCATTTATGATTTAAAAAATTATCTAATAAGTATAGGAAGAATGGCTGATAAGTATAGAAAGAATGATTTCATATATCAACATACCAACATCATAAAAATAAAAAGTCATATGATTGGAAAAGAAATTAGAGAACGAACGTTATTAAACTCTAAAATATCTGGAAGTGCTTACCAAATATTATGATACGAAAAAAATTTTAAGAAAAAAAAAAACCCATGCTCAATCTTTAAATATAAATTTCCTATATAAGGAGCGCTTACAACTCAACAATAAAAAAACAAATAACACAATTAAAAACTGAGCAAAGGATTTGAATAGATATTTCTCCAAAGAAAATATACAAATGGCCAATAAGCACACGAAAAGATGCTCAACATCATTAACCACTAGGGAAATGCAAACCAAAACCAAATGTGCTATCACTTTACACTCACTAGAATGGCTAACATTAAAAAGACAAGCATTGGTAAAGATGTGGAGAAAAAGAACTCTTTCATATATTGTTGGTGATTGTAAAATGGTGCAGCTACTTTGGAAAAAGCTTGACAGTTCCTCAAAAAGTTAAATATGAGATTACCATACGACCCACCAATTCCATTCCTGGATATATACTCAAGAGAACTGAAAATATATGTCCACACAAAAACTTGGTACATAAATGTTCATAGCAGCATTATTGACGATAGCCAAAAAAAACAGAAACAACTCAAATATCCACCAATTAATGAACTGATACAACGAAACGAAGTACATCTATACTGTGGAATATTATTTGGCCATAAAAAAAGGAACGAAGTACTGATATATGCTACAACATTGATGAAACTTGAAAACATTATGTTAAGTGAAAGAAGCCAGTTAAAAGACCACATATTTTATGATTCTGCTTACATGAAAGGTCCAGAGTAGACAAATGCATAAAGACAAAATGATCTGTGGCTGCCAGGGGCTAGGGGCAAGAAGGACTGTTAATGGGTATGGGGTTTCTTTTGGGGTGATGAAAATGCCCTTGAATTAGATAGTAGTGATGGCTGTATAACCTTGTGAATATACTAAAGACTACTGAATTATACACTTGAGAGGGTAAATTTTATAGTATATGAATTATATCTCAATAAAGCTATTATAAAGAGGTTTCCACTTATCTCATTTTTCTCACTAAATTCAATGTCTTTTTTCAAATACCAACTTAAGTTAAATACTTTTTAAAATCTCTTTTCAACTTTATTTTCAAATATATATATTTGTATGTATGTATATTACTATTTTCCAATGCAAATGTGTGGTATTTCATACATGTGACTTTGCTTAGGAAATTAACTTCTAACACTCTTCCTATGGGAAAATTAAGAGATTATGAATTTTAAATAAATGACATAGAATAAATTTTTATAATACAATGACACTTTTGGAAACCAGGGATCTCCTACATTTTACTCAATCTGTGAAATTTTGATCTCTGCTCCAAGTCAAAAAATTGCTTTTCTCACAAAAAAATCACATCTTCCCACTTCTATTCCTTTTCCACCTCATCTTAGCCTCTAGTCTTCTGACCTCCCCCTCCTTCCTGTTCTCATCATCTATCTGGCTTCTCCAAGCTTAATTTCTTTTCCAACCTAGCCTGGAGGCAGTGTTCACCTACATTCTCCTTCAATTATCTTACGGTTTGTAGACTTGTTCACCATGTTTTATCAATCTCCATGAACTGTATTTTTCTCCACTTCTTATGGGCTACCATATACCACTTAAGAAGGCCATGTATCTATGTTCACTGCATTCATTACAAATAGCTAAATCTGTTCAAAGCTAGACTTTCACTGTTGCTCAGCAACCCTTTAACATTTCCTTTGATGACTCCTCTTCCTATTCCCCATCAGTGTGTTGCAAATCTTATTTATCTTCTTCAATCCCCAACGCTAGTGTCAGCAAATGATGTCACCATCTATGCGGCAGAAGATTTAGAAGCCATGGAGTACAATTTTCCCCAACTGCTTTCTTCTCCATCTCTTTACATCTTCACCCATCCTAATGTCCATTCCACCTATCGCAAAATTTTGTGCCCATGTTACTAATCACTTAGTATGTTCTAGGGCCTAGACATTGATTTAAAAGCTCTACTCCACCCTATGATCAAGCTACACTGGATAATGGCCACTTTACTTCTCTATCTCTGGGCTTTGTTCATGCAATTTCCTTTTCCTGTAATTCTTTTCCCCCCAGGAAATTCCAACTCATTCTTCAGGATCCTGCTAAAATGTCACCTCTTCTGTGAAGTAGTCACACACATAAAGAATAATTCTTTTATACTTCTCAAACATTCCCTCTACTCTGCTAACATAGCACTTACAAATCCTATTTTCTAGCTAGTTGTAGTCTCTCTCCCATTAAAAGTAGCTCTTTGTAGGAAATAACCATACCTTCTTCATCTTTGTATTCCTAGAACTCGGCAAAGACATATCAGGCATTTCAAAATTAAGCAAAATGATAGCACCAAATGACATGACAACTATAGTTTCCCTGACTCCCTTTTCCAACTCTCACATCTGTAAGCAAATGTCTGGGTTCAAAATCTGTCATATTTGATTCTCCTCCTCCATTGTCAACATGAAATCTGCTGCCACATTCTTCTGATTTCCCCTCATCTACATATAATTTACCCTTCCTTTCTGTCCCCACTGCTAACACACTAATCCAGGTTCACATCAACTATATCCATTTAACACTTCAGTATCTGGTTATCTCTTTTCAAGTTTCCACAATCCCCAAACCCTGGGTAAACAAATAATATTAAAACATAGCTTTCATCACCACATGCCCCTGCTCAACATTTTTCTAAGTTTCCCAAATACAGATCTTCCAGTCCAAGCCCTCTTCTAGGTGCAGTCTTTGCATCTTTGCTTAGTTGCTTTTCCATGCAGGGAATATCATCTTTCCAAACCCTAATTACACTTCACTGGTTATGAGAATTGATTCAATAATGATCTTAATCCAAACTGATCTCTCCTCTCAATTGCTAGAGCACTTTTTGTATTTCCCACATAATCAAGCACTTGCTGTCCAATTGGTTATCATAAGCTTGTAGACCTCAAGAACTCCCTTGAGAGAGAGAGAGAGGAAAAGATGCTCCAGCATAGTTCTGTGTTCTTTCTTAGCAGGTACTGAGCAAATACCTCTTGAGATAACCTGAACTGAATAGTAAAAACTGGTCAAATGAAGAATAGTGGCCAACCTTTACCACACAGTCCCTCTTCGGTCGAAAGCAACAGTGAGTGTATGGGAAGTGTAAAGCAAGAGAGGACTGGTTATACCTCATAAAGGAGTTAGGCATAATGGAAAGCACTATGTGACCCTTATTCATTCAGCAAATACTGATGCCTACTAAGTGCCATGCACTATTCTACGTTAGAGGTGAATATGACAGGCATGTTCAGGAAGACAAGAACATCGTGCCTCAGTGGCATTTACATTCTAAGAGTTGAGTCTTTACTTTTGTGTAAGTCAGTGAATAAATTAGAGATAAATAGAGATCCTTTAAAACTATTTTCCAGGTTTAAGAATCCATGTCTGACCACGTTCCAGAAGTAGTCAGCCACTGTTTTCTGTACTGGTTCTTGTTGCCTTAAACTCAGTTGGACCATTACCCTGCGTGACAAAGAGCTTGTCATTGTGAGAGTCCGCGTGGGCTGGGCCCTATATGCTATCGAGGCAACTCAGCAAGTGGAGCATTGTCATCCACAAGAGAAAACTGTGCACAGAGACAGGGGAATGCGCTTCAGAGATCTAGAAGAAAATGTGGATTTGGACAAAGAAGAAGGCACTGTCACGCCCTCCTCTCCTGGTCCACGCCAAAGAGCAAATGACCAGGGCCGTTTTGCACAAATGAAATCTGGTTCTTATGGGTGAAACGGGGAAGGGACGCGTCAGAATTGGTCTCCCAGCCCCTAGAACAACGAGGAATTGGTGGACGCTCCCAGCGTCCTCTGCGCCTTACCCAGACAGGCGGGGAAAGGAAGGGAGGCCAGGCGGCGGAGAGACAGGTACCCGACCCCGGACGCGGAGCCAGCAGCCAAGCTGGGAAGCTGGGAAGATTCCCCTTCACCTTGGCGCCCGCCTGTCTGCTAATCTGTCCACCGCCGCCGGAACTACTGGGCAGCCACGGCCCAAGGCTTACCGCAAGGCCGGACCGAGCCCGGCTGTGCCGAGGCGGGTACTCCAAGACAGAGACCGGACAAGGCCGGAACGGCCACCGCTAGTAGGATGAGCTCAATTGAGCCGTTCAGCCACCACTTCCCATTTCCGGGCACGTGACAGACTCCACGCCGGAAGTCGACCCCGTAGAAAAGGAAGGAGAGGAGGTGATGGGCGTGGCGAAGCGGGCTAGGTCTCGCTGGAGGGGCGTGTCAAGGACAGGCAGGGGCGGGGCCTCTGTCGCTCGGAGACTGACTTGGCACCCGGGAATTTGGTGTTGCGTGCTATTACTTTCTTTAGAAGAGTCATTTATTGAGATATTTTCCGCAATTTCATTTAAGAAGCTATCCGATTTCGGCACCAGGGCGGCTCAGAAGGTTAAACATCTGCCTTCCGCTCAGGTCATGATCCTAGGTTCTGGGATCGAGCCCCACTTTGGGCTCTTGGCTCAGCGGGGAGCCTGCTTCTCCCTCTCCTGCCTCTCCCCCTTGCTCATGTTATGTCTCTCTGTATATCTCTCTCTCTCAAAAAAAGAAGCTATCCGATTAAGTGTTTTCTTTTTTTGTATATGTAAAGGTCTGTTAGCCCTAGGTCCTTGCTACTCTAGCATGGGGAGTTTAAATGACTTAAATCAGAATTTCTGAGGGGCGGGACTCAGACTTCAGTACTCTCAATATCTTCCGAGAAGATCCTAAAATGCAGCTCACGTTGAGAACCATTGATGTAGTGACCTTGACAGTCAAAGTGTGGTCCTCAGACCAGATGCTGGGCATCAGGGGGTGCTTTTTAGATACTGCAGACTCTCTGGCTCACTTCAGATCTATTGAATCCGAACCTGCATCTTAACAAAATGACGCCTGTGCACATTTAAGTTTGAGAAGCACAGATGATGCCGAGGTTGCTGGTTGCAAAACAGATAATTCATATTCCATATTCTTGTCGCTGGTTTTATGCCAGGTACCTTCACCCAAGTGCAGAGGTGATTCAGACACAAATCTTACCCTGACAAGTTCACAGGTTGGTAGGTACAAATACATATAAAATAAGATACAAAATAAGGGACCAAAGAGATGTACAGGTCAGATAAGTGTGCTGGGAATTCAAAGGTGTGCTCAACTTGCTCCTGCTCAACACAGCCCTTTGCAGACGTTCTGCAGGGATCCATTCAAGTGTGCATTCATTTATTTGACAAACGGTGCCACTTCTATACTAGGCATTGTGTCAGGTGCTGGAGATACAAAGGCAGGGATCCCGTTCAGAAGAGGGCACACTCTCATTGGGGAAAGAGAATGAAATACAGGGATAAATTATAGTTTGGTGAGATGTATCCCAACAACAAAGGTAGACAAAAGAGACTACCACGGGACTGCAAAAGGAGAAGTGACTCATTTTGTCAGGGATGGAAGAGAAAAATAAGCTCTGTAAAGTATTTCAGTGTTTATCTGAATATATAATTTGTTGGAAAAAATCAGAATTAATAAGGACCTATTTGCTACTGAGATTAATATGCTCTAGTTAATGCTATTCGGAATGCTTTTCAATTTCATTAAATGATCTTCCTTTTAAGAGCAGGATCTGTATCTAGTCCTATCTTTAAAAAGACCCATTTGGCCCTTTGTGCTCAGTACTAGAACTCTTACTGTCGACACATTTATGTGACAATTGCATGTGCTATTTTGTCCTATTATGCTCTTTTTTTCTTTTTAGCAACTGTATGTTTGTGACCCTCTTCAAAGCTGTGAAGTGAACAGCATTTCAGAAGTCTGGACTTCTTCCTTAAACCCCAGATTTGTGTATAGACCGCCTCCCCAACATTTCCACTTGCATGTCTCGTCAGGCATCTCAACCTTATAGGTCCAAAATTAAATTCTTCTCTCACCTCTCCCCTCTTGGGTTTTCCCAGAGTAGAGGCTGAAACAAAGTCTTATGTACAGTAGTTTATTTGGGACTTTGACCCCAGGGAGCAAGAGTAAGAGAAGGGGGAGGAAAAGTAAAATAAGGAAGTGGGAGAGGCAATATAATGATGTTTTATTTCGTTGGTCATCACCACATTTGAATGCTTTCTTGATCTCTTAAGACCTTCTGAGAAGTTTCATGAGATGTCTCAAAACTGCCCACTAAAGGCAAGAACGAAGCCCAAGGTGACCAAGTAATAGAGTTTCAAGTTCACTGAATTCCATGCTGTGTATTCTGGTGGAAATATCCCTCCACCCAACCCCTGGAGAACTAATTATTATTATCTAGCAAACCCCAAATTTGAGAGTCAGGAAACATAAATCTATAAGTGAGTCACTGATAAGATGGGCCAATCCTTCTCCAGTTCCTAGGTTTCTGGAGCCATGTCTTTAACCGTTCAGGGATACTCTTTATTGGTTGGTTTTGAGCATTTACCACATCTTGTAGGACAACACCTCAATCCCAAGCAGGCACATTAACTGGGTTTGTAGCAAGCTACTCTGTTAACTGGGTTTGTAGCAAGCCACTCCACTATTTTTATGAGCCTGGCTGCTTCTACGTGATGAGGAATATTTCAATATCAGTGGATTCCATGGTGATGTGTATAATTGTCACTTTGTGGTTGGTTTGGTTTTTGGCTGTGAAATGGATTCCTTGGTTGAGATAATGTTAATCACAAATGTTATACTTCCGGTGATCATGGATGTTCGCAGAGTCACTCCAGGCAAGACAGAAAAACCTAGACATCTGTAAAGATTTCTTTTCAGGCCACTTCTCTCTCCCTATAAAGCAATCTAGGAAGAATACTCCTCCAAGCTCTGCCAGCTGGGAAGATTCCCCTTCACCTTTGTTCTTTAGATCCATCCCTGTGGGGAGCTATAGCGCAACAGCGGTCCAGTTTTGCCTGCCTACCAACCTAATATGTCAACTCATCTGTGAACCAGGTTTAAATTTTTCACTCTGTGTTAGGTGGTCATGGGAACCTCACAAAAGGCCGTAGGAATGAGTTGATGAACAGATGTCTGTGCTGTAGAAGTACGTGCCAGGAATTGGATCCACCCACAAGTTTACTTGTGTCTGCTGGATGTGCTCAGCCTCAATCCTATACCATTTCCATACTTCATACATTCCTGCTGTATCTGTGTGCTTATGACTTGATGGATCTGATCCTATGCAGCCCATGATAAATAGCTCTAGTTTTCCCAGTGACTAGTTCTCTGCCTCAGAAGGCATGGCCTTGCAGAACATGAGGGACCTGTACTGCAACTCTCTTACTGGGAGCTTTCCAGAAATGTCAAAGTGATTTTTATCTATCATAGATCCCTCTAGCACCATTAGATCTGCTCAAACAAATGACCTGAGCGTTAAGTAACTTGCATTAGAACCCTTGTGGGAGCATATCCAAGTGATGGGTACTTGGTTTCACAAGTTCATTCCAACATCCTGACTTCTGAGAAACACATTGTAGTGGTGGTTCTTTAGTCTCACGTGATAAATTCATTCTTTTTTTAAAAGATTTTATTTATTTATTTATTTATTTGAGAGAAAGAGAGCACACAAGCAGCTGGAGGCACAGAGGGAGAGGGAGAAACAGACTCACTGCTGAGCAGGGAGCCCGATGAGGGGCTTGATCCCAGGACCCTGGCCTCATGACCTGAGCCGAAGGCAGACGCTTAATTGACTGAGCCACCTAGGCACCTCGATAAATTCATTCTAACATTCCTGTTTCTGTCTTCTGATTCCTTTTTCAATACCCATTCAGAATTATTCTAACATCTCATTTAGCACAGGCCATCATCATATCCAAACTTTAAGTAGATATCAAGGTTTTGTATTAGAACTGACTCTAGATGTCATTGCCAAAACATTAAATCCAGAATCACAGGCGAATGGCCCCAGGATATAAATTCTCCCCCGGACAGCCTTATAACCTGATCCCTCTGGTTTAACACTCTAAATGTTCACTCTCACAGATATTCCCCTGGTTCATATTGGTATGTTGTAGCAGTCTTGAAATTCCTTATCAGTTAGTCTCGTTCAGTAACCCATACCAGGGGTGATTTTGACACGTAAGGGACATTTAGTAATGGCTGGAAACACTTTTGGTCATCATTGTCAGAGGGGTTCTACTAGAATGTAGTGGTAGATGCCAGGGATGCTATAAACAACCTACAATACATAGGACAGCCCTCCACAACAAAGAATTATCCAGCCCAAATATCACAAGTGCTGAGATTGAGAAATCCTGGTCTAATTAACCTTAGGGCAAGGATTGCAATCCCCCACATAGGTTGTGCTGAGATCTGACTGTGGTTATAGACTTGAGGTAAGAGTAATAGGGGTGGGTATTGAGGGAAATAAGATTAAATTAGGAGGCGCTTGCCTCAGATATATTTT
Source organism: Callorhinus ursinus (assembly GCF_003265705.2). Lineage (NCBI taxonomy): Eukaryota > Metazoa > Chordata > Mammalia > Carnivora > Otariidae > Callorhinus > Callorhinus ursinus. The sequence continues at coordinate 44,012,781 of NW_027397066.1, read as the reverse complement.
TTTGCAGAATTTCTGGACAAGGAGAGGTTGCTTTCCTTTATCAGGAGGAAAGAGACTGTTGGCACAGAGGGTAACAAAAAATCTGAAGGCATAGGAGTATAAGGCATGTCTACACAAATGTCCCCATTCTGGATCTCAAGGTCCCATTATTTTCCTATTAGGGACCTGGCTTTGACATGGGTGATGTTTCAAGGCTGTGGATTCAGACTTCTTTGTAGCTCTGCCACCCTTATGATTATATGTTGGAGCTGATTTTTAGCAGTCTGCTCTGTGGCTACACAGCCCTAGAGGCCTTATAGCTTTCACAATGTGCCATGATTGATTGAACACAGCCTGTCATTTTCTTTTGTTAAGACATCCAAAGCAGTTAACAGACATCAGCCCATCTTATAATTATTATTGCTGCCATAATGCTGAAGTACCATATGTACCACGTAATGCAATGGTTCATCTTCTGTCTGCCCCTCATTCTAATCTATTAGAGTTGAGAGTCTTGGTAATTGTGACGTTACTATATGCCAGGGGTTATCACCACTTGTGATTTACCGCCGACCACTTACTACCAGCAGGGGTCCTTTCTGTCTTGTGATCAGTGTTGTAGGATCCAAAATCCCATATTGAAGGTTTCCTTTCTAGAGCCAGTTTTAGTGCCCAGGGTTCCCCTGAAAGCAGAGCCCAAGATGAAGGCTTACATGCTTGTAGTTTATTTGAGAATATGAATTCAGGGAACAGAATGAGGGCACAGGGGAAATAAAATAGGGGAGAAAAACCAATACAAGAGTACTTTATTGAGGTGACCTATGCCATGGGCCACTTTGATTGATCTTATGGTACTGGTTGATACCTGCACAGAATTGGTCACTGCCCAACACTTAGAATAGGGGGTGAAGCTGGAAGCATTTAAAGTGATGCATGAAAGTCTTCCTGCAATCCTTCTTGAAGGATTTAAAGTGATTCATGAAAGACACAGCTTCTCCCTCAGTTTTGTCTATTTGGGTTAATGGTATCTCTCTCTTCTCTCTCTCTCTCTCTCTCTCTCTCTCATTCCACATCCAATCTTTCAAGAAATCTTATCCAAAGTGTTACGGAACCTGGACTGGATCGCCCAATGGAAGAACCAAGCGGCATTTGGAGATCTTGGAGGATAGGAGGCTTATTTAACGCTGGTGGGGTCAGAGGAGAGTGATCTCCAAAGGTCTGAGCCCAGAGCACACACAAAGGGGGTAATTTAAACACTTTTACTTCCATATCTGTGGCACTTTTGCGTGCAGGTGGGGCTGGAGGGAAAACCCGGAACGGCCCTAGGGCCGGGACTGGGATTCCCTTGCTGGCTCGGTAGGCCACCTTAGAACACAGATTTCCCTTATCATTCCCCCCTTTGATGGCCCTTAAAACACCTAGTTTAGAGGGCATCATTTTCGTTCTCTAAGGGGCGATAGTGAGTAAGGAGCAACTGGAGTCTGATCTTAGCAATTTGAGCAGTGATAAACCTAGTAAGGGCATTAAGAATACAAGGACCAAATGCTACTATGAGAGGAGCATTAGGAGGGGGCCAATAGAGGGCGTGAACCAAGGGAACCACTGTGAGAGGGAATCCCACCAAGTTGTCTGCTGGTGTGCTTCCCACTGGCAATGTACTCGTTCCTGTAATTGGTCAGAGTTTCTTGGACCACCCCCGACACATTAGCTTAGAAACAACATTCCTCCTGTAAGAAGAGGCAGAGCCCCTCTTGCAAGGCCCCGCGCCTGTTTTGGAGGACCACTGAGGCCAGTGAATCGAGTTGGCGCTGCAGGGCCAGGGCCGACTGAGTGAGGGTGGAAAAATTGGCTGTGAGTTGTTGAGTTAACCCCTGGTACTGAACCTGTGACATCCCGACGCTGGTGGTGCTGAGGGCAGCACCTGAAGCAGCCAGTAGGGTCACGAGAAGAGGGATGGCCTTGGGGGAGCGCCGGGGGCAGCTAGGAGGTCTCCATATAAGTGGGACGTCTCTCCCAGGGAGGACTGAAAGATCGGGTAAGAGACTGACAAGCGTGCATGATTGATTGTGCGGGGTGATGCAGATGTATAGACCTTGATCACAAGCCAGAAAAGTGTTGTTAGGCGCACAGACCTGACTGTGGCCCATGACGGGAGAGGAAGAGTTTCCATACAGCGGTACTGGAGCCAGAAAGGGATAATCTGAGGTCCCCGGTGCCGAGGTGGGAGGTGACACGGTCGATTGGTTGAGGATGATACCTAGGCAATGGACGGGACCAGGGTTCATACAGATCCAGCAGTCAGACGTTAGGGGTGGATTTGAGTGGTTAAGCGCTTGGTGGTAGGCGTTAATCACACCTAACAGTTGTGCTATAGATACTTGCAGCATGTGGATGGGGGACCCAGGGATATGCCAAGGCGAGTTAGTTTCTGTCTGACTCTGGGGGTTTGACTGCAAGGCTTGGGGTGAACACGGACTTAATCATAAACTTGGCCATGGGGTCGGTCCCTATAGGGTGATACTGGCCCAACAGGAGGAAAGAACCCGGTCCCCCTCAGTCTGAGTTTATTCCCTCAAGGCCTATGAGGTCCTCCTCTTGGGGTTCTTCCTTGTAGTGGCCGGGCTTCTGAGCCTTTCCCCAGTTGGGACATTCGTTTTTCCAATGCCCTTTCTCCTTACAGTAGGCACATTGATCCCTTGCCAAGGGGGTCCTGGGTCTCCCTCCTTTCAGTGGCTGGGGTCTCCCAGCCTTTGTGTCATCCTTTTCTTTCAGGGCGGTGGCGAGGAGGCTTTTTTTTTTTTTTCATCTTTTTGCCAGGGGTCCCGTTCGGCTGTGACCTCTCTGTTCATGTATACCTTATTGGTAATCTCTATTAGCTGGGTGATGTTTATCCTGGTGAAACCCTCTAGTTTCTGAAGTTTTTTTCTGATGTCTAGGGTGGCCTGAGCCACGAAGGAGGTGTTTACCATCTGTTGTCTTTCCTGTGCCTCAGGGTCAAATGGAGTGTATATCCTGTAGACTTTACATAATCTCTCCGTAGTAGTCCCCAGGGGAGTCCCCCGGTGGTTGAGTGACCGAGGATACCTTAGTCATGTTCATGGGTTTCTTAGCTCCTGCCCGGATTCCCTGGAGGAGGGCCTCCTGGTACCGGCAGATGTGGGCCTTTCCCTCAGTTGTGGTGAAGTCCCATGCTGGGCGCTCCTCTGGTGCGGCCGTATTAGCCCAGGCAGCAGAGTCAATGACTCCCACTGGTGCATGCTCTTCCAGGTACTGCCGTGCACCTTCCATTATTCTCCCCCTTTTCTTTCTGTTAAACAGGGTGCGGAGTAACTGTTGGCAGTCTTCCCAGGTTGACCGATGAGTCTGGAAGAGGGATTCCATGAGGTCTACCATAGCCTGTGGTTTCTTAGAGTAGGATGGAGTGTTATGTTTCCAGTTGAGGAGGTCGGTGTTGGAGAAGGGCTGATAATACATCATGGAATGGCTGGGTTGGACCGTCCAGTCTTCTTCGTGTCTGTCGGGTTCCCATGTCTCTCCTACTGGCATTTGGAGGGTGCTTGCACCCAGCCTGGGATGCAGCCTGGCTTCTGGTCCTGGAAAAGTGGATCCTTTGGGCCTGGGGGTGCTGGTGAAACCGATGGCGGTGGAGTGTCTGGAGCTGAAGGGCCAGGTGTAGACAGTCTTGGGGGTGCATACGATGGGGGCAGGATCGGTTCATCCTTGGGATCTCCGGCTAGGATTTGTGGAGATTGGGGCTTTTGCCAATCTTCTTTAGGTCACTTGGATGAGGTGATTAAGACCCTGGACTGTCCTTGCCTATTGCAAGCAAATCGCACCCAGGGGGTAAGAGTCTGGGCAATTTCTAGCCAGGAGTCAATGAACGGAAACTGGTCATTGTCTCTAGAACCGTAGGTTTACTCTGCCCTGACACCATGGTGATGTTCCTGTGTGTGGTGATGCAGAGACAGACAAGAGGGGGTGGGTACCTCCTGTGGTGAGGAGACCAATCAGATGCCCATCTGGCTGTGTCCTGAAGGAGCCTGGGTGAGGTTTAGCTGTAGGGGTCTCAGCGTTGTGACTTACAATCAAAAACTATTCCAATGCTGCCATAGACCGTATGGTTTTCACCACGGAATTGCAGATGGGCCCACTCAGACTCCGTAGGCTTCTGGGGACCTTACGGGTGCCCGCCTGTGGAGTCACAGAATCAGTCCGCTTGAGCAAGCCAGGTCGGACTGCCCATTCACTCACACATTCACTCCAGAAGTTATTACATTCCCTCCCTGTGAGATCTCTAAGAGGTCTCTGGGAGGAGATCAGGCTCCCCTTCCACCCCGACAGTGGGCCTGTCTGGGTCCTGGGGCCCCAGGCCTTACCGGAATCCGCCGTCAGGACCGGGTCCTCACCTGCCAAGTCTCCTCCAGTAGGGCAGGAACAGTAGAGCGGGGCAGGCCCGAGGTGACCCGGACAGGAGACTGCCAAAAATTAGGCAGGGCGCACCTTCTCTGATACGATCCCGATCCCTTGTTCTGTCACTGCCCCGCCATTGCCCCCAAACCGGTGGCAACGAGGGGCCAGCGCGGTTGGGTTTCCCAATCAGGGAACCAAATGTTAGGGAACCTGGACTGGATCACCCAACGGAAGAACCAAGCAGCACTCAGAGATCTTGGAAGATAAGAGCTTTATTTAATGCCGGTGGGCTCAGAGGAGAGTGATCTCCAAAGGTTTGAGCCCTGGCACAAACAAAGGGGGTAATTTATACTTTTTTTTTTTTTTACCATATATATGTATATATATACTTTCACACAGGTGTGGCAGGCGGGGCAGGAGGGAAAACCCGGAACGGCCCTGGGGCTGGGACTGGGAGTCCCTTGCTGGGTTGGTTGGCCACCTTAGAACACAGATTTCCCTCATCAAAAGTACATCCAGAATCTGACCACTTTTCACCATCTCCATGGCTACCCTTTCCTTGATTATTGCCAGTATCATGTCTCTCCTGAATTACTGCTGCCCAAACTGTCTCTTACAGCCCCCTATGCTCTGCTTTTCTACCCTTGTCTCCTCACAGTCCATTCTTAACACAGCCTCCAGAGTGATCCTTTTAAAAAAGATAAGTCAAATTATGTTACCATTTGCTCAGAATCATCCAGTAGCTCTAAAAGTCATACAATGGGGCGCCTGGGTGGCTCAGTCGTTAGGCGTCTGCCTTCGGCTTAGGTCATGATCCCAGGGTCCTGGGATCAAGCCCCTCATCGGGCTCCCTGCTCCATGGGAAGCCTGCTTCTCCCTCTCCCACTCCCCCTGCTTGTGTTCCCTCTCTCGCTGTGTCTCTCTCTGTCAAATAAATAAATAAAATCTTTAAAAATAAAATAAAATAAAATAAAATAAAATAAAAGTCATACAATGACCTACAAGGCTCTACACAATTTGCTCCTTTCTCTACCCACCAAGACTTCATCTTCCACTACTCTGCTTGATCACTCTAGTCTAGTTCATTAGATCTCCTTGTTGTTCCATGAAAAATCCAGACAAACTCCATTCAAAATCCAGGCAAATTGGACCTTGGCACTTGCCTTTCCCTCTGCTTGGAATGATTTTCCATTAAATATCTGCATGGCTCACAACTGCATCTTTTTCAAGTGTTTGCTCAAATGTTATCTCGGTGAGGGGTCCCATGCTAGCCCTATTTAAAGTAGTATCCCAGGGGTGCCTGGCTGGCTCAGTCAGTAGAGCACGTGACACCTAATCTTAGGGTTGTGAGTTCAAACCCCACATTGGGTATAGAGATTACTTAAAAAAATAAAAATAAAAATAATGAAAAATAAAATAAATGTCCCAACTTAGCATTCTTTATCTTCCATTTTTGCTTTGTTTTTCTCTTCATGGTTCTTATTACATTCTGGAATACTATGACATTACATCCCAACGTATATGGTATTTGTCTACTTGCTCTTTCTCTTTCTCTAGAATGAAGCTTTATGAGGGCAAGGACTTTTATCTGTTTTGTTCACAGATGTATTCTCAGTTCCTGGAACTCATACCAATGCACTTATCATGTTCTATATACTATTCTCGCTCTCTCTTTTTTTTTTAAGATTTTATTTATTTATTTGAGAGAGAGAGACACGGCGAGAGAGGGAACACAAGCAGGCAGAGTGGGAGAGGGAGAAGCAGGCCTCCTGCTGAGCAAGGAGCCCAATGTGGGACTCGATCCCAGGACCCTGGGATCATGACCTGAGGTGAAGGCAGATGCTTAACAGCTGAGCCACCCAGGTGCCCCTGTTCTATATACTATTCTAAGCACTTTACATGTATTAACTAATTTAGTTTTCACTACAATCCTGTGAGGTAAGAATCTTTATAATCCTCACTTTAAAGACTAGAAAATGGAGGCACAGATTAATTATTTAGCCCGAGAATGCATAGTAAGCACATAGTAGTATTTTAATGACTATCTCTTTATGTTACTATAGTCCTCTGCAACACAAAATGGTGGATATATATCATCACTGGGTCATGCAGAACTGGGTTTAAGTCTGGTCTTTACACTTAACAACTGGGCCACCCAGGTGCCCTCGATGTTTTCTAATAAGTTTTTTTTTTTTTAAAGATTTTATTTATTTATTTGACAGAGAGAGACAGCGAGAGAGGGAACACAAGCAGGGGGAGTGGGAGAGAGAGAAGCAGGCTTCCCCCGCTGAGCAGGGAGCCCGATGTGGGGCTCGGTCATGACCTGAGCCGAAGGCAGACGCTTAACGACTGAGCCACCCAGGTGCCCTCTAATAAGTTTTTTAAAATAGGGGAATCTGGGAAGGTAGATGCTTAACCGATTGAGCCACCAAGATGCCCCAATCGTCATTATTCTTACTGATGTTTTCTTTTAATAAGATTTTTTAAAATAGGGGCACCTGCTCAGTGGGGAGCCTGCTTCTCCCTCTCCCACTCTTTCTGAGTTCCCTCTCTCACTGTCAAATAAATAAATAAAATCTTTAAAAAAATTTATCTTTTTTTAAAGATTATTTATTTGAGAGAAAGAATGAGAGATAGAGAGCACAAGAGGGAAGAGGGTCAGAGGGAGAAGCAGACTCCCCACTGAGCAGGGAGCCCGATGTGGGACTCGATCCCGGGACTCCAGGATCATGACCTGAGCCGAAGGCAGTCGCTCAACCAACTGAGCCACCCAGGAGCCCCTAAAAAAAGATAAATTTAAAGAAGATTTTTTAAAATAGAGAATTAGATGATTAAAAATATTACATAAGATTAAAAAATGTATCTCTTTAAGCACCCATACATATAATATCTGGGAAACAATTATGTTAATAAATAATTTCCTGGCTCAGACTTTCCCAAGAAGGGAAAAGTGGCTGTTGTTATATCATGAATAAGCTACTCTCAGAGGCTGTGGAAACAAGTGGCTGAAGTGTCCATAACTTCTCTTTTATCAGGACTTGGCTCCACTTACTCAGAAACTGAGAGTTTCCAAGTTTCTTTCACAATCAGCCTTCAGTGGTAACATGTTAATGGACTTCCAAGATCATAGGCTTATTTGCCATTTGCTTAAGGATAAAAAAAAATGTGTATCATTTGCAAATGGGAAGTATGACAACAATCAATCATGTAAATATCTTTAAATTTTAGGTCTCTTTATTATAAAAATAAATCTGGTTGTCAGAATAAAATCTCACTTTTATATTTATAAAATGTCCTTGGGGGCAGGCACTGTATTATGTACCATGAGGAACCCAAAGATGAACAGTTTTTATCATGTCTCCAAAGACTTTGGAATGAAAACTGATGACCATTGGGCATATCTACCCTGTGAGGTTATTACTTTCTCACCGATGCAATGCCTTAAATTTATTTTACTTTACTTAATTTAAAATAAAAAAATAAATTTTAATTAGTAGTATATGGGGTGCCTGGATGGCTCAGTTGGTTAAGTGTCTGACTCTTGAATTTGGCTCAGGTCATGATCTCATGGTCATGGGATCGAGCCCTGTGTCAGGCTCCACAATGAGCATGGAGCCTGCTTGAGATTCTCTCTCTGCCTCTCCCTCTGCCCACCCCACTCCCTGCTTTTGCGCATTCTCTCTCTCTCTCAAAAAAAAAAAAAATTTTTAGGTAGTATATTATTGTACGACCTGAATAACTCCCCCTGAGAGAGATTTCCAGAGCCCAGGCAGGCAGAATGCATACTGTGCTACCATTCATCCTTCCAATATCCATCTAGATGAGGAAACAAAGCCAGAATGGCTCAGTCTTCTGAGAAAAGAAGGTGAGCAAGAGAAGCAACATGAGGGGTTTGTTAGATTATGGAATTGGTCTCTATTACTCCCCTGTATTCCTATTATACATTTACATTCCTGACGATCTCATGGTGAGTGGAGTATACTTCACTGTACTTTGACTTTGGGCTTGGTCTGGTGACTTGCTTTGACCAGTGGTTTGCTAGTGGACATTATATAAGGAGAACTTTGAAATGTGCTTGCACAATTGGACTTGCCCTTTTTAAAAAAATTTCAAAAATTTCTTGTCTTTGACCATAAGAAAAAAAAGTTTGGGTAGTCATTGGTCCAAGGAGGAAGAGACATGTGGAGCAAATCTGAACTCAGTCTGAAGCTTGGAGGCCACCTCGGCCCAGTTCAGACAGGCCTAGCCTAGATCAGCCATATTTCAGTAAATCCTAAAGATACATGAGCAAAAGCTGAATACTTGTTGTTTTTAAGGCATTCCAATTTGTAGTTGTTTGTTATATGGCATTGTTGTGAAAATAGCTATTACCAACTGCTGCTCAGAACATTGTCAAGAGTAGAGTGTGTGCTAGGTAATCTCCATGAGTGCAGATGAGGGTTTACGGAGGAGGGAGCTCTCCCCCACTGCTGCAGAAATCAGCTGGGTGATCCAAAATTCCCCTTTAGATGTGGTGCTCTTGTGTAGTGTGCAACCTGAATGCCTATATGGGTGATTCTGCTGGTCTTGGTAACTAGGTTCTGGGAATTTCAAACTGCTTACAGTGGCTAGGGTAAAAAGGAGTACAAGAAAACATATTTAAGAACAGAATATAGAGAAATAGGACATTTTGGCTTGCAGAGGAATTAAACTAAAAACAAGTTGGAAAAAACACAGAAAAGGCAAAGGGAAGAGAGAAAAAACACAAAATAATGTAATATGATGAGGTTTTCAATGAGTACTTAAAGAGTCAGACTTCCTTTATAAGGATTACATGTCAAGAAAATAAATACATATATCTTGAGTGCCTCCTGTGTATAGTCCAAAAGTGATAAGATACTATCTTTATTCTCTCTATAAAGACATCACTCCAATGCAGGAAGTGGTCACTTTGCTAACCACAGTCTGAACTCCTTACCCGAGAAGCAAACATGTGAGCTATATGTATTGGTTTTTATTAGTTGGAAAGGGCAACGTAAGACTTGGCATGGAATATATGAGATTTTTCTAGCATATCGTCATTTGAACTGCCTGTTTTGATTAAAAGGTGTAATCAAGGTTGTACTCAACTAGAGGGCATTTCCATTTTCAATGCAACTAGATAACTAGGTACCTTGGTTTCAGGGAGTGAGACACCACTAACTCATTTTTCCACATTTTGATGCTGTTTGTATATGACGGCCTTGTTCATCTTTTAGCTACTTCATAGAAATCAACTCACATACAGTTGATCAAAAATCAACTCTCTGATATAAAAAAATTTATTTTGGAAAAAATTTAGCCTTCCTGAGCAAATGTAAAGATAGTACAGGGAGCTCCACACTTCTTGTCCAGCTTCTCCCAATGCTAACATCTCACACAACCATAGTACAATTACCAAAACTAAGAAATTAACCTTAGGATAATATCACTAACTAAAATTTTAGATCTTATTCAGATTTTGCCAGTTTTTCCACCAATATCCCTTTTCTGTTTCAGGATACATTCTAAGATCCTATAATGCATTGGGTTGTCATATCCCCTTAAGCCTCCTCCATATGTTTATCAGTGTTATTATGGGTTGAATTTGTGTCCCCCCCTTGTACCCCAAATTCATTTGTTGAAGCCCTAAACCCCAGCACCTCAGAATGTGACTTTATTTGGAGATAGGGTCCTTTTAGAGGTAATCAAGTTAAAATGAGTTCATTAGGAAGGGACTTAATCTAATGACTATTGTTCTCATGAAAAGAGGAAATGTGGACCCAGATGTGTACAGAGGGAAGATGATTTGGAGACAGGAGAAGGTGGCCATCCACAACCCAAGGAGAGAAGCCTGGAACAGATCCTTCCCTCACAGCTCTCAGAAGTAACCCATCCTGCTAACTTCCAACTTCTAGCTTGACCTCCAGAACTGTGAGATAATACATTTCTGCTGCTTCTCCCATTTTGTAGTACTCTGTTATGGCAACCCTAGCGAATACACTCAGTCTTTCCTTATCTTTCAGGACCTTGACACTTTGGAAGAGTGTTGTGTAGAATGACTCTTAATTTGGATTTGTCTGATGTTTTCTCATGGTTAGAAGAAGGTTATGGATTTTGGGGAAGAATACTACAAAAGTGATGTGCCTTTCTCTGTGCATGATGTCATGGGGCACACAACATTGATACGTCCCCTTACTGCTGGTGATATTAACCTTGATCCCCTGGTTAAGGGGGTGTCTATCAGGTATCTGCCACTGTAAAGTTACTATTTCCCCCCTTTTTAGTCAACAAATATTTTAAGGGAAACACTCTGAGGCTATGAAAACATCCTATTTCTCTTTACACTTTCACTCGCTAATTTTAGCATTCATCTGTTGATCTTGCCTGTAACAGTTATTACTGTGTGGTGTTTTACTGGTGATTTTCTATTTCTCTCATTTTTCTGCGTTTATTAATTTCCTTCATTCCTTCTGCTTTTATTATTTGGAATTGTACTGTAAGGAAGAGTTTTCCCTTCTCCCCTCACTCACTCATTTCCATTAGTATGTGCTCATCTTTACTTTATTCTTTTTTTTTATATTTATTCTTTGGGTTGTGTTCCAATACTTCCATTATTAGTTTTGCTCAAATTGTTCCAGCCCTGGCCATTGGGAGTTATTTCAAGTTGTCTCCTGAGTCTTTTCTCCTCATCCATTTTTTTTTTTTTTGAGTACTTCCTCATCCTCTGGCACAAGATGTTCTGGACTTATCTAGTATTTTCCCTGCCTGGCCCCTTCTCAAGGAATTCTGGCTCCTTTTATAGGACAATGGTATTTCGAAATGATCTTCAATCTTTGTTTCAGGACAATAGATGAAGGTACTTTTAAATGTTTTATTATGAAAATTTTAAATGTACAAAAAAGTAGAGAGACTGGTATAATAAACTCCCATGGATTCATCATCCAGTTTCGATAATGACTATGCCAATCCTATTTTTTATTGTCTTCCATTTTTTCCTCCCTGGAGTATTTGAAAATAAATCCCTGCTTCATGACATATTACCAAGAAATATCCCAGTATCTAACTATCTTATCTAGTGTATAAGGATTTTTTAATAAAACAAACACACCACATTCTTATCATACTTAACAAAATTAACAACCCATTCCTCGATATCTAATACTCTATAAGTTCATATTTCCCTATTTCAAAACTATCTTTTTATACTTGGTGTATTCAAATCGGGGTCCAAACCAGGTCCACATGTAGTATTTGGACACTATATTTCTTTTTTTTTTAATTTTTTTAAAGATTTTATTTATTTATTTGAGAGAGAGAATGAGAGAGAGAGCACATGAGAGGGGGGAGGGTCAGAGGGAGAAGCAGACTCTCTGCCGAGCAGGGAGCCCAATGCGGGACTCGATCCAGGGACTCCAGGATCATGACCTGAGCCGAAGGCAGTCGCTTAACCAACTGAGCCACCCAGGTGCCCTGGACACTATATTTCTTAAGTCTCTTTTATGAAATAAGATAATAGTAAACAGTGCTCCTACCCACCCTCCATGCTTTAAAAAATTGATTTGTTAGGGAAACTGAGTCACTGGTGCTGTAGAATTTCGCATTCTGTATTTGGGTGTCATTTAGCTCATTCCTTCATTCTCCATATTTCCTGTGGCTAGAACCTAGAAGATGGATTAGATTCAGGTGAGACTCCTTCATTGGTGATGCCATGTACTTACTTCATCGCCTCATGAGTACTTCAGGTTGGCTGACCCACTTCTAGTGATACTAAGATGGCTCATTGGGTTCAAGTGGTGTCAGCCTGGTCCCTTCATTATAAAGTTCCCCATAAACTTTCCCCTAATAGTTTTAGCATTCACTGATAATTGTTGCCTAAATCCATTATTTCATTAGAGATTGCAAAACGGCAACTTTCTAGTTCTATCATTCCTCCTGTATTTATTATTTGGAATTCTTCTTTAAATCTTCCCTGGAATACAGTTCCTACAGAAAAGGCAAGATACATGCTTGAATCTTTCTTTTATCTACCAATCTTCAGATATTCCAATGATGATAAATGAGATTTTTAATATTATGAAATTCATGGACTTATATATATATTTGCTGTGTTTCATTCTATTATAGTCATTTTCTTTGTTACGCTTAGATTTCTCCATCCTAGGCCGGTGGGAGCTACTTCAAATTGGCTCCTTTGTCCTTTGACTGATCCCAATAGACTTTGATAGTTTCCTTTCTTCCTGGTGTATGAGGATGTCCCATGTTCATCTTGTGCATTTTCTGCCCCAGACGTAGAATCAGTAATTTTTTTTAAGCAATCTGCATCCTTTTCAGTAAAGAATAGCATTTATAGACAACTCTTGAAAGCTAAGATGCTCATTGCTCATGATGTCTTTGCTTCAAGGTCTTGGTGGACAAATCTAGAAAATGCATGCTTATTTTTTAAAAGACGAGTTTCTATTAATATTTTCAGTTAAATTCCTCCTTCAGGATTTTAATTTCTTTGATTTCATTCTTATGTATTCTCTCTCTTAAGCTTGAAATCTGTTTCTAATGACATTAACATGATAACATATGCTTTATCTTACAATACTCAATACTCTCATAATTGTTTCAAAATAACATTACCAATATTACGAGTGACAAACTTCAGAATATGGTTTAGAGTCAGTGGATTTTGACAAGCATACAGTCATGTGACTACCACCATAATTAAGATATTTCTGAATATGCAAATGGGCCATGGCCAGACTACATGCATGAATAGAACTCTGACCCACAACCTGCAGCAATCAGCTTAGGAAGCAACCTAGTAGGTGCAATAACCAGTCCAGGAAGTCAAACTACTATCTGTAACAATCAGCCTAGAGAGTCAAATAGCCTGGTCCAAGTGGCCTGGACTTGATTAATAATTGACAACTTCCTTAATTTTGGTCCCCACTTCTAACTTAGGACCTACAGGAGAAAGCCAAATATGTGTCTTTAACGAATCACCTAGGATAACCTGCTTCTAGTGAGCCCACCTGCAGCTTTCCATGCTAACAGCCTCCACTCAGGGCATACCTGGCGCCTTCACTATTTCCCACTTTGTACTGCTGCACAGTACTGTATTGTGTGTGTGTGCACCACGGTTTATTCCATTCAGCCTCTAACGATGATTAGTTGAGCTATTTGAAATATTTTGCTCTTGTAAACAGTGTCACATGCCTATGCATGTGTCATTCTGTATCTTTGCTAAAATATCTTTGGGATAGAGTCCTAGGAAAAAATTAAATTGCTCGGCCAAAGAGTAAATGTATATGTAGTTTTGCAAGACATTGTCAAATTCCTCTCCTATAGGATTTGTACCCTTTTGCATTTCCAACAGCAATGAATGAGAGAGCCTGTTTTCCCAGTGACATATTGTTAAAGTTTTGGATTTTTGCCCACCTAATAGGTGAGAAACAGGATCATACTGTAGATTTAATTTAAATTTCTCATATTATGGGCAAGGTCAATCATCTTTTCATATGTTTAAGTGTCATTTGCAATTCTTAATGAAATGTCTGTTCATATTATTTTCTAATTTTTTAGCAAATTGCACTGTTGGTCTTTTTTTAAAAGATTTCTTTATTTTAGGGGGCGCCTGGATGGCTCAGTCGTTGGGCGTCTGCCTTCGGCTCAGGTCATGGTCCCAGGGTCCTGGATTGAGCCCCACATCGGGCTCCCTGCTCAGCGGGAAGCCTGCTTCTCCCTCTCTCACTCCCCCTGCTTGTGTTCCTTCTCTCGCTGTGTCTGTCAAATAAATAAACAAAATCTTTAGGAAAAAAAGATTTATTTATTTTAGAGAGAGAGAGAGTAGGGGGAGCAGAGGGAGAGAAACTTAAGCAGACTCAGCACTGAGCATGAAGCTGGATGTGGGGCTCAATCCCATGACCCTGAGATCATGACCTGAGCTGATACCAAGTCAGATGCTGAACCAACTGAGTCACCCAAGTGCCCTTGCATTGTTGGTCTTTTTAACCCTTCAAGTGTAGGAGAATTTCATTTATGAAAAATATTAGTATATTATTATAATTTGCATTTTTCCCAAATTTGTCATTTGTTAGTTGATTATTAATAGCATTTTTTCATGCAAAGCCTTCTTATATTTATGTAGTTAATCACTTTTTTCTTTATTATTTCTGGATTTGAGTGATAGCTAGCAGTTTTTCTCAGTCTCGGTTTATAAAATAAAAATTCACTCATGTTTTCTTCTAGTAGACTTTTAATAGACTAAACATAGTCCTTTTTTTAAACAGCTTTATTGAGATTTAATTTACATACCATACAATTCACTCATTTAAACTATATAATTCAGGGGCACCTGGGTGGCTCAGTTGGTTAAGCGACTGCCTTCGGCTCAGGTCATAATCCCGGAGTCCCGGGATTGAGTCCCACATTGGGCTCCCTGCTCGGCAGGGAGTCTGCTTCTCCCTCTGACCCTACCCCCTCTTGGGCTCTCTCTCTCTCTCTCACTCTCTTTCTCCCTCAAATAAATAAAATCTTTAAAAAAATAAAAATAAAGTATACAATTCAGTGACTTTTAGCATATTACATTATTACTTTTTTATTCATGGTAAAATATAAATAACATTAAATTTACCTTTCTGACCATCTTGTAAATGTACAATTTAGCAGTATTAATTACATGCTCAGTGTTGTACAGCCATGACCACCATCTATTTCAAACCTTTTTCTTCATCCCAAACAGAAACTCTGTAACCATTTAGCAGCAAACTCCCCATTTTTGCCTCCTTCCAGTCCCTGATAACCTCTTACCTACTTTCTGTTTCTGAATTTGCCTATTCTAGATATTTCATGTAAGTAGAATCATACAATATTTGTTCTTTTGTGTCTGATATTTCACTTAGCATATTTTCAACATTCATCCATATTGTAGTATGTATCAGAACATCATTGCTTTTTACAGCAGGAAAATATTCCACTGTATGGATAACTGCATTTAGTGTCTCCATTCATCTGTTTATGGATACCTGAGGTGTTTCCATCTTTTGACTTTTGTGAATAATGCTGCAAAGAACATTGCTGTGCAAACATCTATTCAAACCCCTGCTTTCAATTCCTTTGAGTATATACGTAGGAGTGGAATTTCTGGGTCATTTGGTGTTTAGCTTTTTGAAGAAACGTGAAACTGTTTTCTACAGTGACTGTGCCATTTTCCATTCCCACCAACAACATATAAGGGTTCCAATCCTCCACATCTTGGATAATACTTGTTATTTTCTGGTTTTGTTTTTGTTTTTAAAGCCATCCTAGGAGGTGTGAAGTAGTATCTCATTGTGGCTTTAACTTGTATTTCCTTGTGACTAAAGATGTTGAGTATCTTTTCTTGTGCTTATTGTATATCTTCTTTGGAAAAATGTCTATTTGAGTCATTTTTTAATTGGGTTGTTTGTCTTTTTTGATACTGAGTTGTA
Organism: Callorhinus ursinus; assembly: GCF_003265705.2. Classification (NCBI taxonomy): domain Eukaryota; kingdom Metazoa; phylum Chordata; class Mammalia; order Carnivora; family Otariidae; genus Callorhinus; species Callorhinus ursinus. The sequence continues at coordinate 43,996,936 of NW_027397066.1, read as the reverse complement.
GGAGTTATTTATATATTCTGGGTATTAAACTCTTAACAGGTATATGACTTGCAAATATTTTCTCCCACTCTGTAGGTTTGTTTTTCACTTTCTTGATAATGTCCTTTGATACAAAAGCAGTGTTGATGAAGTCCAATCTATTTTTTCTTTTGTTGCTCATACTTTTGACTTCATAAGAATCCATTGCCAAATCCAAGGTCCTGATGATTTACCACTATATTTTCTTGTAGTAATTTTATGGTGTCAGGTCTTATATTTAAGTCTTTAACCCATTTTAAGTTGATTTTTGTATATGGTGTAAGACAGGGGCTTCATTCCTTTGCTTGGGGATATCCAGCTGTCGCAGCACCATTTGGTGAAGAGATTATTCTTTCCTCTTTGAATGTATTTGGCACCCTTGTCAAAAACCTGCTGATCATAGATGTTTGGATTTATTTCTGAACTCTCAATTCTATCCCACCGGTCTATATGGCTATCCTTATGCCAGTACCACACTGTTTTGATTACTGTAGTTTTGTAGTAAGTTTTGAAATTGGGAGATGTGAGTCCTTCAGCTTTGGACTTCTGTTTCAAGATTGTTTGGCTATTCAGGCCCCTTTGCAAATCCATATGATTTTGAGGATCGACTTTTCCATTTCTGCTAAAAATGTTGATTTTAATAGAGATTGCATTGAATCTGTAGATTGCTTTGGGTAGTACAGACATCTTGACAAAATTAATTCTTATCCATGAACATGGTTGTCTTTCCATTTAGTTAGGCCTTTCAAGATACTTCTTGATACTTTTTAGTAGAATACAAATGAGGCAAAACCATCCAGGTCCTTCAAAGTTACCAAGCAGTGCACAAGCAAAAGTCCCAAATGTTGAATGATTGCATTAGAACACATTTCATGGCAAATCACAAAGCATCACTTCATTTTCATATAAATCATAGTCACTGATGAAGGGGAAAGACAAAATCATGATTATCGGTATTTACCTAGGGAACCATCTTCATAGAACACTGGTGGAGGAACATGGTATACATCCTCAGAGTGGCAGAGGACACAGGGATAAGCACACTAGATTGAAAGCATAAAAGCATATTCTCATAAGAACCAAGCAATCCTTGTTGTTGGAGGACCAAATGGAATCATCATTAATGTAAGTAGAATCAAAGTTCACAATCCGTAAGTCCTTTTTAAGGTATGCATGATTCAGCTTATTTACAGTTCGAGCAAAGGCATATTTAGAAGCACAACTGTACGCTTCCAAACTGTACACTTTCTTGAAATGCAGATCAAAAAATGGATTGTCCTAGAAGAAAAAGAGAGACATGATTTTGCTTGTAGCCAGGAAAGTAGCTAGATTTCCTGGGGATTCTCTCATATTCTCTTACATATGCTTATTGATTGTAAAGTATCAGTATCAAACATATTTCTAAAACCTACAAATGAGCTTTCCAAAGCTATCTGCTTTAAATATATTGCTTCTAAAGAGAACAATAATACAGAAGATTATTTTGGAAGCCTCTGTGGTTTTTCAATTATTCAAACAAAACATGTCTCAGGATGCACAGTTATCAAGTTTTCCCACAGTAGTGAGTTTGAGAGGATAAGTTGGGATGGAAAAAGAGAAATAAACCCCTGTTCTGGAGGGGAGAAAAGATTTCTCCTTTTCTTTATTAGGAGGTTGGTCCCTTGTGCTACTCCAATGGTAGAAGGGGGAAATACAAGATGGTGAGATTAGCATTTAGCATGCTACAGATCACCAGCTTGCTGACTTTGAAGTTAATAGCAAGGAATTACCTTTGAAGTTAACAGCTGGGATCATTAAATCATTTGACTGAAATTGTCAAATTACTTAAGACTGCCTCTATTGATTGCTCTAGGCTGTTGCTATATTTCTAGCAGAGGTGTTTTGAGGAAAAGTGGACATCAAACCTCATCTAGGTCCTATATGTTAAAATAATAATAATTGTTGTTACTAGGAGCAGTAACAACAATGCTTTGCATTTATAAAATGCTTTTCAGTTCACAAAATGCTTCCACATTCATTAACTGTCTAACCCCTAAGTCTTTTTGAGGGCAGAGGTTTTGAATTATTTATCTCTGTGTTCCTAGTGCTTATCCCTTGCAACTACTAAGTTCTCAACAAATGTGTGTTGACTGATCAGAAGTAGTCCTATAAAAAGAGAGGTGGAGGTAAACGTTGCTCTAAATGACAAGGAGGTGGAGAGAGACCAAACCAGACTATTAATAATTTGTTACCAGGTAGTGTGTAAACATTATAAAGAAACAGCTATACATTTGCAATTTCTCTTTTAAATAGGAAAATTCTTGCAGGATGCAGGAAAAAGAACATGAGTTTTGAAGTTAGATAACCATTTTGAATCTCTGATGTAACCATGGGCAAGGTACTTATCTGATCTGACCTTCACTCTTCTCCTCATTTTAGATATGGTTGCTATGAAATTTACATGAGATTCATTTTAAAAACTGCAAGGGTAGAGTTTAATGAATAATAGCTCTTTTTCCCCAAATCTGCCCCCAAAGATTGTGATCTTGGTGTGAATACTGCCTTGCTTCATGCCAGTAAATTAAAAAAAACCAACAACAATGCTTTCAAACAAGAATGTACAAAAGTGATGTGATTTATTTTATTTATTTTTATTTTTTTATTTTATTATGTTATGTTAATCACCATACATTACATCATTAGTTTTTGATGTAGTGTTCCATGATTCAAAAGTGATGTGATTTTAAATTCAATGTTCCCTTGAGCCACACCTTGCAAAATTTTTGCTGGCTGTCATAATTGCAGCTTGAAAGACACTTCTGTAGGAAATCTCTCACACCCATTCTATCACCATATGCTAATCATGCTCTTTATATAGTTTTCTCACTAAAACATTGGCTCCTTATCCTGTAGATAATATCCGTTATGCCTTTGAGATACTCACAGAGGATTACTTTTCTACTTTAGCCTAATAATTGAAGCCTGAGCAGGCATGCACATAGAATACAAGTGCCTCCTTCCTCTTCTTTCTCTCCCTCTCCCTTCTTTCGTTCTTTCTTTCCAGAGAATCCTAGAGCTAGAAGGGGGTCTCACGGATCACTCAGTGACCTCTTGTTTATGTCTGGGATAATAGTTTCCAGAGAGGTAGAGCCCTGGTCACACACGTAGTTGTTGGCAGAGCCAGGATAAGAACAAAGATCTCAATCAACCCAGCCTAATGTTTTGCTACACCGTCTGCCCTCCTGATATACAAACCACATCACTCTCCAAAACCCCAGTCCTTTTGATTTCTGCTTTATAGATTGACTTCAATTTCAATTCCATTCCATTTTAAAGTTGACAACTCTCTGGCTCAGAATTGTTCTTTTTAAAACCATATTGTTTTTATTGAGAAAAATATAATAGATGCTGACTTCTGAGGATTCAATTCCAAGAGAGAGGAGACATAGAAACTCCCAGAACAACTGGGATATTTTTGTTTCATCCACAGGAAATAAATCTTTAAAAAGAACTGCTCTTTGAATATTATAGGTTTTTTTTTTTCTGGCAGTTTAGTATTTTTGGATCCTAAAGTGATGAGAAAATTAGAAATACTCAATTTCTCTTTTGTATCTAGATCACTATAAAAGATGATGCTTTTCAACAGGAAAGGGAAGAAGCAACAAGGTTGGGATGGAATTAAGGCCAGGAAAGTGAGGAGAAAATAGAGCATGGTGAGCTGCTTCAGGGGAATCTAAGCTGACAGGCTTGCTGAATACAGCCCCAGCCACTGACCAAGCTTGTGGGAAATCATTATGGACATCAGTAATATTTGAGAACCTGAGAGAAAAATAAGAAAAGAAAAATGGGCCAAAAAAGAGGCAGACATGGTTAATTCCTGAAACTAGATTAGTGAACTTGACACTGATTTTTTTAAAAATATTTCTTTTATTTATTAAATAGCACAGTAAGATTCTTTTTTCTTTTTAGAGAGAGAGAGTGGAGAGAGTGAAAGACAGTGCACAAGTGGGGGCTGGAGAGGGGCAGAGGGAGAGGGAGAGAATCTTAAGCAGGTCCACACTCAGTGCAGAGCCTGACACAGGGCTCGATCTCACACCCCGAGATCATGACCTGAGCTGAAATCAAGAGTCAGAGGCTTAACCAACTGAACCACCCAGGAGCACCTTGAGATTGATTTCTGATAAAATTCAATGCAGTATAGAAATTTTGACAATTACATAGAAGTATAAGGAAGAAATAATAGTTTAAAAATATGTAATCCTATCACACAGAGATAATTGTTGTTAAAATACTGCTTTCTTTCATACATAGATGTACATGCATAAATACATATACCTATATGTATTTTTTGTATTTGAATTTAAGGTTCAGATTTCAGTTTTCAATAATATGAAATATTCTAAGTATGCAAAATGAGATAACAGTAGAAAAATTTTGTATTTGGCTGACTTTTAAAAAACTTGTTAAGTAGTGAACAATTGAGTTCTGAGTCATTCTTGTGGAAACATGATTTTTAATGACATGTAACATTCCACCATATTGATATGCAATAATAACTATTTCCTAAGTGTTGAACTTTTAGGTTGAATATATTATCAGAAAAATGCTATGTGAATACTCAGGGAAAAAAAGCAATGAAATCCAGCATGCTTTCACCAAGAAGTCATGCCAAACGTACCAAATTTTTAAAATAGGATTGATTCCTAGGTAATGTCAAGATAATAGCAGATAGCATATATTGATTTCAGTAAAGATCATAAGGGCAAAATACAGGTATTCAGACTAGGTAATTAAGTAAATAAGTCAGTCAGGTAGGATTAAATGCTTACGTCTGTCTATTCCACCACCGTATCTTAAGAGCCTAGTAGAACCTGGTATACCACAAATTCTGAATGAATGAATGAATATATGAATTTGTAGAGATGTTAAACAAGCAGTACAAAGAAGGCAAATTAATAGGTTTCTGGGCAAAGTCTAGTTCCACTACTGAATAGCTTTCTAACCTTGGGGAAGTCAATTAATCTCTTTGAGTTTCGTTTTCCTCATTTGTGAATTGGAAGTAATAACAGAATCTAATTCTATAAGGTTTGTGATGATTATGTGAAATATATATGAAAAGAGCTTCATGTGGTTCCTGGCGTCTGATAAGAGTTTACTGAGTGTGAGATGGTAGCAGGGATCAGTATTACAAGTGGTGGTAATAGTAACCAATCAATTACCTAGAGGTTACCCAGATGGCGCTTAGCTCTGCTTGCTTCATCATTTTTATTATTGACTTGAATCAAGTCCTATATGTTGTGCTCATTAAATCTGCATCATAACACAATGAATATTAAAAAATCAAGTATTAAATGATTTGATAGGGATGCCTGGGTGGCTTAGTCGTTAAGCGTCTGCCTTCGGCTCAGGCCATGATCCCAAGGACCCGCATTGGGCTCCCTGCTCCACGGGAAGCCTGCTTCTCCCCATCCCACTCCCCCTGCTTGTGTTCCATCTCTCGCTGTGTCTCTCTCTGTCAAATAAATAAATAAAATCTTTAAAAAAAAGATTTGATAGGTGGGAATAATAGGCTAAACTAAGAATATGGTATTCACTAAGATTAAGAATAAATGCATCGACATGGATGGGAACTGGAGGGGATTATGCTAAGTGAAATAAGTCAAACAGAGAAAGACAATTATCATATGGTTTCACTCGTATGTGGAACATAAGGAATAGAGCAGAGGACCACAGAGGAAGGGAGGGAAAACTGAATGGGAAGACATCAGAGGGAGACAAACCATGAGAGACTTTGGACTCCGGGAACCAAACTGAGGGTTACAGAAGGGAGGGGGTGGGGATGGGGTAACCGGGTGATGGACATTAAGGAGGGCATGTGTGGTGATGAGCACTGGATGTTATCTGCAACTAATGAATCGTTGAACACTACATCGAAAACTAATGATGCACTATATGTTGGCTAATCGAACATAATAATAAAAAAAGAATAAATAAGCCTAAATTCTAATTGATCCAACAAAAACACAAATACTTATTGAATGCTTAATATCTATAAGGCAGAAGGCTACGATAAAAGATCAAAAGTCATGGTCTCAGTTTTTTAAGAGGTTTCCATCCAGAGGAGAGAGAGAGTAAGCCAACAATTGCAGTTTCTGGAATTATGTCTGTAACTTACATCCACAATGCAATGGGGGTTTCGGAAAAGGGAAACACGAGTAGGACTTTACCCAATAGGGAATCTGGGAGGGGGGTGAGAGATGGAGGTGACTGGGCATTTTAAACCTCAAGAGTCAGTAGTTCAGCACTGTGGATGTATACTGTTTAAGGGGGAATGACCAGAAATAAAGGAGCCAGATCACCAAGAGCCCTAATTTAAATTTTATGCTATGTAAGTAGAGGCTATGGCAGATCAGGTTAAATGGTAATTCAGGGACAAAAGACCTGAGGTTTCAGGTAAGTGTTTAATGGCAATAAAGAATTCAGATCAAAGGAAATACAAACTAGTCACACTAATTCTAAATTATTGTATTTAATTCTGGAAAAGCTGTAGCATTCCAGGGGAGAGAAAACAGGGTAGTAAGGGTGTTGAAGCAATGTCATGGGAAAGAAATCACAACAATGCTACTATCTCTTAACATTTGTATTGTCCCAACACATTATCTTATTTGATCTTCATGTGAAAGTTATTTAAAGAATGAAATGGTTACATTTAACCTAGAAAAGAGAGAACTTGAGGGAACATTATAATCATCTGCAAATATTGGAAAGGCTGCTATGTGAAAGGATTGGAGTTTTTCTAAGTTGCTCCAGATGGCAAAACCAGGACTGATGGGTGGATGTTAGAGTGAAGCAGATTTTTGGTTAAACATAGCAGGAAATTTAAAAATAAAGTATGGCAATTCAGAAATTGAATGGACTTCCTCACATGACAATGAGTTCCCCATGGGTGGACAAGTTCAAGGGAAGACTGAGAAAACCACTTGTCAAGAGGTTATGTGGAGAGATTGGCATATACACCCTCTCCCCACCTTTCAACTCTAAGGTTGTAGGATTTCCAAGAGTTATTGGTTTTTCTGGAGGATAAAGTGGCTAACTAGCAGTAGTTTCAAGAAGATGAGGAAGGAATCCCCCAAATTTAATGGAGGAACTTGGGGTGGGGAGAGGGCGGTGGTGGAAGCATCATATAAAGTTTTAGGATTGACTGGCAGATCGTGTTTAACCTGTTAAGAATCCCTTGGGAAAGATGCTTTTAAATTTAATGGACAAAAATTCAAACTCCAACTCAGAAAAATGGACAAAAAACCCCGTGGATTAACCCAGCAGGAAAACCCATAGCACTTAAGAACAATGTGTCATCTTAACACTTAGTATATGCCAAGAATAATATGAAGTAGGATATTGAACACAAAGATTTCTAGCACATTGATTCCACATCTCCCTTGCAAAACATAACACTTACGGTATCTGCTTCTTTTCCATCAATCATCTGCAGATCGTTCAAAGACCACTTTTTGGTCACTTCGTATTTTTCATCTAAACCTATTCTGTAGTGTTTCACCATGATTATTTTTACTTCTTCATTTTTGGTCACTGGAGGGCAGAAAAACATTTAGTTTTCATAAACTCTTAGAAGGTAATAATTATTCATCAAGTTATACTTTTTATACTTTTCGGTATTTATGTATCTCCTTTTCATAGAACGAGTTTGAGCCTTCATTGTATCTGTACCCCAATGATGAACCCTGATATATCTGAACCTTCATGACAATGCCCCCTAATTTTCTCCATACGTTAACTACTTTTTGCTACAACAGTGGTTACATACTGCCCTGGTAATGTCTGTCGGATGGTGCACTGAGCTATGGGCTTTCAGCTATGAGCTTTGTGGTGGAGAATGGGGTTCGACTCATGGCAGGAAATAAGAGGCTTAGCGTTGGCATGCAGTCAGTGCCAAAGTATTTACCAGAACAAATTGGAATTTTAATTTATGACAATATAGAAAGTGAGGTCAGGAAAGCAAACAGTTCTGCTCACACAGCAACACAGTGTTGAAGAGTGACCGTATGAATACTACTCTGCATGCTTTCTTTTAAAGTCGCCGTGAGATTTTTGATGTAGAAGTGCTTGCATCGCAGCTACTGTCGACTTGTTTGGTATTGTTTGAGATTTTTAAACTTCTTGAGCATTTTTCCAAATTTTAGCATTCAAAATGTGCCATCAAGACAAAAAGCTTTAGTACTATACCTTGAAAGGCATGGGAAAAATCATTGCTTATTTGATGTGAACAAAATGAGGGAAATAATTTCCTGGACTTAAAATCTTTGGTCTCATATGAACACAACAGAGGAATCAACATTTGATATTGGAGCTCTTGGATTGAAAATTATTAATGAATTAATAAAGGTATATTTACTGAATATCTGCTATTTACCTGATGGAGCTATTACAGATGCCAGAGGGGATACAAGTATGAGACATAGTCCATGCCCTCTAGAATCTATGGTTTTGTTGCTAACACACATGAGTCACACAAAATATATAGTGATGGTACATAATGGTATATAGGTGTATTATACAATGGTATGTAGGTATATCATAAAGAGGTTGCAGTAGGAATTTAATTTCTGAAAGCTTCTTTCAAGATGGATGATGTCACTTAGAGATTTGCAAACTGGTTCTGTCCTCTAAGAGTGAAACTGGAATTTGTCTTTGAGGAACTTTCTTTTGGTTCTGGAAAGTGCCCTTTGGCATGTCCTCTCAGTTAAGAAGATATAAAGCAATGCATTAAGATATAATCATAATGCTAGATAAGCAATGTACAGCAGATTATATGTTCAACAGGATTTCTGAGGATGGAGAGGATTGGAATAGTTAAGGAAGGAATTATGGGAGAAATAGAATTTGAGATAGATATATAATGGTCCTGTTTGGGAAGGCAGGGATGATACTGAAAGCATCTCTAGGTGAAGGACAGCATGAGGAAATGGATGACAATAGAAGCTGAACTTTGCCAATAGAATTAGAACAAGTGGACTGTGTAGATTGGTTGGTGATAGGATACGGTGGGCAATAGGATTAACTAGGTTGAGAAGATTGTGAAAATGTTTTGAAAACCTCTGGATTTGAAAAGGGACAGAAACCACTGAGGACCTGTGATACCCGAATCCTCCCTCTGATGAAAGGGATGGGATTCTGGCCTGGGCAGTGAGGGCTCCAGAATTGGGGCTGGTGAAGGGAGTAACTACCCTCCGAAGGTACAAGTGAGACTGAAATTAAGGCAACCAGTCGAACTTGAGAGTTGCTCAGTGACTTCACTCCTCTCTAGAGGAGGGAGTCTGAGCAGGTTCACAAATCTAAGAGGAGGGCTGTCTGTCAGGTGTTCAGTGAAAGCTCATAGAATTATACATATTCAATAAGTCTCTTTCCTCCTTGAACTGGAGGCTAGTACAGTGGTGCCCTGTTAAAGGAGTATTTTTCTGGGAACAGTGATGCACAAGATACATTGGAGAAGAAAAGAAAGAAAGACTGGAGATTCCTGGAAAAGGCAGTGAGGCTTAGTGGGCTCTGGCTTTAGACAGTTTGGATTCAAATCATGATACCACTTCTTACAGTGTGGTCTGAGTAAACTACTTCATGTCCAGAGAGATTAAATCTCCATTTGCTCAAGTTGTAAAGCTCACATCAGAGTTGTACAAATTCATAGGGTGTAAAGATTAAAGATAAAATATATAGATGAGGTAGGATAGTGGTAAAGGGTAAAGTAGTTTATTTTGTTTGTTTTAAGAGGCTGTTGTTGTAATCTAGGCACAGGATGTGGGCAATGGAACAGATGTGGCAAATCTAAGTAGGATTTCAAATGAGGCATTGACAACACTGGATGGAAACCCAAACAGGAAAGTCGGGATGGTGAGCTGGTTGGGCAGAATAATGAGTTTAGTTTTTGACATTCAGACAAGGTGTCCATAAACGATCTCAGAAAAGAAGGAGATGGAAGCTTATAGTTTAGGAGTGGAAATATGGGCTTGGGATTTTTCTGTGTGGACAGGTTTCCAAGACCAGGTTTATAGGGAAAAGAGCAGAGGAAAGAGGTGAGAGAGCAGAGAAGATAAAGGTGCCAACAGAGAAGTCTGAGAAGGTGCTGCAGGAAGAGACAAGCCCAACAAGGCGATGCTATGGAAATCAAGAGGACGGAGGATTTTAAAAAATTGGAGACCATCCCGTGAAGTCACTTTGTTGGGTAAAGCAGGTTCAGACCTGGCACTGAATCTGACTTGGGGAATATCATTGATTTCTCTGCAGAGGACAGTTTCTCTGGAATGGTGAGGGCAGAAGACAACTTGCAGAGGACTCCTCCATGCACTAGCTAATACTGAGTGCATAGTGTGCTCCAGTTCCCGAGTTAGGTAGGATTAGAAAAAGAAACAGGAGGAGATCAAAGGCTATGATTTAGATCGCACATTCCACGAGTTTGGAAGAGGAGGGATCGTGTATTCTGGGGGATGAAGGGAGTGATTGAAGAGCATGTCCTTGAGAAGACCCAGAACAAAAGATCTTAACTCAGTATCAACAAACTGGCTCAGAGTCTGTGAGCCTCCAAAAATTGGTGGGTTTTTGCCTATGTATACTTCTCCATTTCTACTGGTCTAGATGTTAGCTTTGGGAAGAGGAAAGGATTAGAATGGAAGCCATTAGGATGGCGTGTTGACATGGAGGCCGAGTTGATTCTGTCAGACTTAATAAGGACAAGATCTTGGAGGCAGTTCCTTCCATCAGGAGGCAGCTGTGTCTGTTCAGACAAAGGCTCTACCTCAGAACCAAAGAACAATGTTCTTGTTCTGGCTCGCTGTCTCACTCACTACTTAGGGTGTGGGAGAGGATGGATATGGGGAGAAATAACTGGATACTATATGAAAATGTAATCTGAAGCAAATTCCACTGCCTCATCTACATGTTATGATAGTTAGCTGATTGCCTATAGGCCCACCGATTCATTTCATTAATTTGATAAATATTTGAGTTCCCCTTTTGTACAAAGCCCTATGCTAGGCATGAAAACAATGAATTCCCATAAGGCACCATTCCTGCTCTCCCTGAGATTATGGGGAGTAGGGGATCAGAAAGAACACACATGATCACAGTGCCGGGAATGAGGGAGGCACAGACAGAGTAATATAGGAAAATGGAGAAGGTGGGGTCAGGGAGAGCTTCTTGAAGAGGGTAATCTGAGTTGTAAAGGGCAGTGAGAGTTAGCAGAATAAAGAAAGGAGAAGAAGGAGTTCTGGAACAGCGTGTGTACAAAAGCATGAAGTACTTGACCCTTTTGAGTCATGATAGGTATTAGGTATTGTTAGCATGAAATGTGAGGGTGGATAGGTGGTAGGAACCAGGTAAGGCAGGAGGTAGTTTCTGATGGGTCTAGAATGCTAGGCTAAGGAGTTCAAATGCGATCCTAAAAGCTATGTGTGTGTAGAGGGGTCCCTTGGGAGGAGGGTTGTCGCTGAAGGATTTTAACTAATAGGCTGAGCTTTAAATTCTAGAAAGTTTTCTTGAGCAGTTCTATAAAGGATGGAAGGAGATGTTAAGAAGGTAGGACCTACCAGTTATCAAGTTTTCTTACATTAATGGCTACTGTCCCATGAACACCAAACTAAGGAAACAAGCACACTTTAAAAGCCAACCTTTTGATACAATGATGCAGCACAGAGACAGTGCAGACTCTAATTTGGCAAAAGGAGCCTCCTCTGGAGTCAAGGAGGCTCCAAGAATTGTCTTTAGCCAAGAATCAAAGAAGTCTACTCACGCTGGAGTGGACCCAATCCCTAATTTCCACGCTTGCCCTCTGCTGCCAGCTGAAATTAAATGGCCATATCCACATTAATGCAGCAGCGAAGTGGAAACTTATCACACTGTCTTAAAACAGAACTGTGTTTATATAGTCAAAGTGTTAGAGAGTTGGTTTCAGTAACATCAGAGGCGCCGTCATATAATGCTGATTCAGTGAGTAATATCTATAGACTCAGGGAATTTCAAAGTAACCTGCTCCAGTATTAATGGTTTCGTTAGCATTTTCAGAATTACAATCTTAACTTCACACCAACCATTTATTTTCACTTTGAATTTCAAAAGAAACACTCATTAATAACTGCCTCTGTTATCATGGTAAAATAGTCACTATAATTCATAAGACTAAATGGAAAAAAGATTGGCTAATTGAACCAATATAATTTTGCAGAGTAGAGGAAAAACAATAGCTCACAAATAAGCTACACAGAAATGCTTTAAATAAACAAATGACTGCTATCTTACAATCCTAGTATTACATAATTGTTTTCATCATTGAAATGAAATAATATGAAAAAATCACCATAAGATATCAAAGATAGGAAGCCTCAGTGAAAATGTTTCAATGTATCGGTGATGTCTTGGGGTCATTGAGAATGCTGGTATTGATTTCATTAAAAAAACATTTTCAAATCATATTTTTTTCTAGAAATATTTTTATAAAATCAATTTTGGGGCTATACTGAGCACCATAGATTGAATGTTTGTGTTCCCCCCCAAAAATTCATTTTTGAAATCCTAACCCCCATGGTGATGGTATTAGGAGGTGGGGACACTGGGAGGTGATGTGGCATTAGTCCCCTTATGTAACGACTGCAGAGAAATCCCTTGCCCTTTCCACCATGTAAGGTTACAGGAAGATGGTGGTCTCTGAGGAAGTGGTCCTCACCAGACACTGAATCTACTGGTGCCATGATCTGGGACTTCCCAGTTTCCAAAACTGTGAGAAATAAATATTTGTTGTTTATAAGGCACCCAGTCTCTAATATTTTGTTTCTTTTTCTTGTTAATTTATTCTTATTCTTATTTAACTCTTACTATTACTACTCTTACTGTAAATGGTTTGACAAAATGGTTAGATTCCCTGGTTCACAGAGAAGTTCTGTTCTGACATTAAAATGTAATATGTATGGATAATTTATACACACAGTTTTCATAATTCTAGACAATTCCTTTTATTTTAAAATTAATATTTATGATGAAGAATGTTTTTCTAAATATGAGAATACTCTGTATCTGAATATGCATATAATTTATATTTGTAAAATATATAATATCTCAATTTTCATTATATATTAAATATAATATATATATCTAGTGTCTATTTTATTTTTATTATAAATATTTAAGGTCTATACGATTTATACAAAAATATTTCAGCATATTTTCACAGTAAATATATTTTTCTATACATTTAAAAAATATAACCCTATCTTTTATTTTATTTCTTTGGAACATAATTTATCATGTTTGTTTTTTTTTCCTAGTTAGGATTTAATAGGAGAGCACTATGTGCATATGTAGGTGTTATTATTTCCATTTCAGAGATGCCAACACTGAGGCCAGAGAGGTTAATTATCTTGCCCCAAATTTCACAGCCGGCAGGTGGACAAAGTAGAGTCACGTTTTATACCAGACCTGATTGCGAGCATCCCAGGGTCCATTCTTCCATGCCCTGCTACTTTCCATTCAATTACAGCGAATGCTGGATATACTGTTTCAAGTCCTTCAGAATTTCTTTAATTCATTTGCACTCATCATTGCACAGTGACTTATCCCTTTCTAGTGCCTGCATAAAATAGGGCTCCTCTATCCTCTATAAGAAGATGCTGCTTTTAACTGACAGGGATAATGATGTTCTAGGCTAGGGGAAGCTAATCCCAAGGAGAAATGACCATGCAAACTCTGACTTGGGAGGAGACTGAGGTGGCAGGAAATCCTCAATGTAAATCCTAGCAAAATACAGAGAGGGAGATTGGGTTTATGACATCTGATTTTTGACATCAATCAGGTAAAATATTAAGATAACAGTAAATCAGAATCATCTGGTTGTGAGACCCCTACAAAAGACAGATTCTGATCAGATAAGTAGAAAATTTAACTTATCTGAACATATCTTCTTTAGTTTGAAAAGTGTCTGATGGAATTCAGCTAGTCTAGCCTTTCAATTCTTACAAATTTAGAACTGCTAGATTATAGGATATAAAGAGAAAATTATAATCATGAGTCTCTATTCTGTGAAGGTGGCCAACATTCAAAATTTAGAGTTACCTGCCTCAATAATTGTGATATGACCTGTTTGATTCATATCAATAGAAATCTTCTGAGTAAAGCACAATCATCAAAGATTAAAGACTATCAATCATCACACTGACTTTATTTTAAATTACCACTCTGCCTAAATGTATTTGAAAGGGTCATAAAGAGATGTTACATTTAGGGAAAGTGCTCTCCAACTGATGGATGTGGTATAGAGAAGAGTTATGAAAAATTAGGAATAAATATGACTTATAACGTTAACTTTTATCTGAAATAACACAATCTCGCTTTCTCTTCACATCTGAGAGGACCTTGTTTTTTTTTTCTTCCTTACTTCTTACAGAAGAGAATCATTGAATTTTACTAATGAAAGTGATCACCTACTCTTGTCATTTTCCAGATGAGAAAATTGAACCCTAAAGAGGCTGCCTTCACACATATTATAAATGTTAACCCCTTGACCTTCTGATCATTGTTAAAAGGATTCAGGTCATTTATGAAAAAAGACAGCAGGTAACCCCAGCCCACAGTATCTTTCTTAGATACTCAATGACAGCAGAAAAAAAGACATTATCCATTTCCAAAAGTTTAATTCTAGGGGACCTTTTTTTTTTTATACCAGATAGGACAAGTTTAGTTATTTATGTGATTGGAGAAAGGAATTAAAATATATTTGGTAAGTTAGATATATACATTGTTTGGATTATTTTATTTTTATAAGTTTTCCTTAAAAATACTTGTATACTAATGTTACATGATGAGTAATTAACTTTATAAAGAGGATCATGATACAAATAAAATGATTAAATATTAATGTTGGAATAAACATCTTCTTTAATATATTAAGTCAAAATACTTAAACATACAGTGATTTTGCAGTTAAGATACAATACAGTTTCTAAAATTATTTCATTTGACATTTTCCCATAATTTGATTTCTTTCTTTTTCCTGGCCAATTAAGTTTTTTACCTTGCTGATATGCCAAGTCCTCATACTTTGTATTTATATACAGCAACATGTGCTAGGTAAAGTGTTAGATAAATATTAGTATGCTTATTATTGAGTAAACATTGTTCTTATTAGGAATGATAGAATTTTTAAAAATTCTTAGCACTTTATTTAAGGCTGTTCTACTTCCCTTATAGTACTCCAACTTGACAAGTTTAGAGATTCCTTCTGAGGCAATTATCAGGAAGAAAATTATAATAAGTTGTTTTCTGAAAATGTTGAGGTGTGTGCCTTAAAAAAGAAAGTCCACAATGAACACTTAGAGTTTCTGAGCTCTTTCCTCCTAAGCCCCTGAGAAGTAGCAAAAGGCATGGATTGGGAAAAAGGAATGTTATATATTAAATTCAATAATGGCACAAACATTTCTGTCTAAATTCACAAAAATGGCAGGTTAGGCAAATCATAATTAAGCGCAAAAGCTTATTCCCATGTATGGACAATTTTTGTGAATTTTAAGAACATGAGGGAAAAAGCTGTATTTTAGTTAAGTAGTTTGTAGAGCAGCCCCTTATCCTTAAAGTTCCATCTTCATGAACTAATTTCTGTGATTAAAGTATTGTTTCTGTGAACATACTTCCTAGAAGAGAGAGAATTTTTAGAAGATCATTTCTTTTTTCAAAATAAACCACCAGGAAGCCTAAATAAGCCCTGAGAAGAAAACCTAAGGTCTTTTTTTCCTTCCTAGCATGAAAAAAGAGAATCTCCTAGTTGTCCAGACTGGTTGGAAATAGAGCTGTATAACTCAGTTCTCCAATGTATTTAAAAATATAAAGAAAGCTCTCTGTTCAATTTTTTAAAAATAAGCTCTTACACATAAAGATTGTATACCATGCAAGTGAATTAAAGAAAAGATGGGAGACAAAATAATCAAAGCAGGAAAATACATACCCGGTTTCATTCTGAACAGTCAACCAAGATATTCTTACTATGATACTATTTTTCTGTCTTCCATTTTAGCACTGAAAATAAAATCCTGTGGAATCCAAATTCCTAAACTTGGCATAGTTAAGCTCTATCACCAGAAGATACATGTGCTGTTATTATTTCGGAAAATACATACAAACATGTCCTTCCACTACCCATGCCTCTTGGAGTTATTTACATTTTGAAGTGATAACAGGAAGAACAGATTACCTGACACACAGAGGTAATACCTGTCCTGGACCGAGAACTCGATCTCAATAAACTCGTACAGATTCTGCGAGAGCGGCTTGAACAGTTTCTTCTCCAAGTCCTCCTTTACCAACGATGACATTTCCTCCAGGTCCACTTGGCCTGATGTCTTGGCTCAAGATCACCGTCGCACTCCTTTCGCTCCCTAGATTTCTTGTTGGGGTTTGCGCCTCCCAGCCCTGGCTCTCTTTAACTTCTCATTCCCAGCCAGACCCAGGCTCCTGAGAGCGGAGAGCCGAGAACCGAGAGCTGAGAGCTGAGAGCCGAGAGCTGTCGGTGCGCGGACAGACCCCTCACTGCGCAGCGTGCCCAGTGGCAGCTGCTGCAGCGGCCAAAATCCAGCAGCGACACTCGCCCCACCGTCACTCAGCATCCAGGCTCGAGGAGGCTGCTCTCGGGAGCTCTCCTGTGGTTTGCTGATGGGGAACACATTTCTGAACACCGGCAGCTCTACTTGTGGAGTCCCTTGGTTATTCTAGTCTAGTAGCCTTTTCCCTTTCCGTCACTCTGCAGGGGAAGACCACTGCTTCTGCTTGACTCCATTATATAAATCAGCTGTCTGGTTCTATTGATTGGGATCATCTTCCATTAAGAACTTTGCTATCATCGGCAGGAGACAAAGCATCAGTGTTAGCTCCTGACACTTCCAACAAGTCTCTTGCCCTCCTTCTTTCCCCTCCTGCAATTCATCAGACCTCTGCTTCCGTGAAAGTCAGCACCAATTCCTGGGTCCGAATTATTGTTTAAATGGGCTCACTTTGATATTGTTTATGCTCCTACTCACAAAGAAAAATGTACTAGGTATCCACTGGGGCAAAGCTTTCAATTTGTTTCTTGGGAGGGTGAATTTTCTATCCCTGGGGAGTTTATAATCTGATAGAGATGAGTACACCATAATAATTAGCATGAATGTTTAAAAGTGATAAATGGCACAGAAGAAAAGGGAACATAGAAAAGATATTTGTACCCGAAAAGTATCAGAGGAAGTGCTATAGAAGATCTATCTGGAGCTTGAAGAAGGAGTGAAAAGTATCAAAGTGGAAGAGGGGAAGGAGCCTATTCCACAGACAGACTCTGTGAGCCAAAGCCCTGCATCAGAAAGCTCAGTGGGTGTTTGGGAGGACAGGAAGTATTCAGTTTTCCTGAGTGGTAGCATGTGTGAAAGTAAAAGATAAGGCTGGAAAGATGGATTGGGGCCAGATCAGGAAGGGCGTTGAATGCCAGATTAATCCTTTGGACTTTATTCTGTAGAATTAGAGAGCCAGTGAAGATTTTTGGGCATTCATTCACTCAACAAATATTTCTAAGGGCTGATTTTGTGCCAGGCTCTGTTCTAGGAATTGGGAACACGCAATGAAAAAAAAAAAAGGTCATTTCCTTACTCCTGTAGAGCTTAGAGGGGTAGAGGGAAAATAAAGAAATAAACCAGTGACCATTCAGGGTGCACTTAGCTGCAAGTAACGGAACACATGACATAAAGTTGTAGGTAGGAAAGACTTCAAACAATCTCTCATTATAAAAGGTCTGCAAGTAGGCAGTTTCAAGATTAGCTCAGGGCTCATAGATGAGGGTCCCAAGTGCTTTGATTCTTCCAATCCTCAGCTGTTGGCTTTTTGTCCTTAGGCTGTTGTTGTTCAGCTCCAAGGACAGGAAGACAGGGGGTCAGAGGGTTGGTAGCTCTAGTTGATTTCACTTTATGTCAGAAGCAAACTCTTTCTCAGAAACCAGCCAGAGACTTCCCTTTATATCTTGGTGGCCAAAACTGGGTTGCAGGGCCATCCCTAGGAAACAAGTATATGTCATTTTTGGTACCTACCATGGGAAAGCGGATTTTCTAACAAGGAAGAAGAGGCTGGGAATGACTGGAAGCAGGCAATGAGTAGTGTTCCATGACTTCCATATTAGCTGCTCTAGAGAAAAATTACTAGCATGGTTATGGCTAGGCTGAATTGTGGGGTCCTGGGTGAGACATTTGTCTTTCTGAGCCTCAGTTTCCCCATCTGAAGAATGAGCTCTAGGGTCCTTTCCTACTTTAATATCTCCTATTCTGGGAGTCAAGATAAAACAATTTGGGTAGAGTACCAGAGAACTAGTACTATGCTTTTGGATATGGAAATGGAGAAGAAGGTGGGGTGCCAGGGTGCTCTGTTGATTAAGCATCCAACTCTTGGTTTTAGCTTAGGTCATGATCTCAGGGTCGTGAGATTGAGCCCCACATCAGGCTCCACGCTGGGTGTGGAGCCTGCTTAAGATTCTTTCTCTCCTTCTTCTTCTGACCCCCCACCCCTCTCTCCCCCTTCTCTAAAAAGAAATGGAGAAGAGGGCATGAATATAAGATATATTTAGATGATAAAACCAATAAGCCATGGTACCTAATTGGGTATGAAAGGTGGAAGGTAGAGTCAATGTGACACAAAGACTTTCCACTTCCAAGGAGGGAATGAGATAATGGACCCGTATCACAGGAGGGAGATTTTCATAGAAGATGTTATTTCCAGCTTTTACACTTGTAAAATTATTTCCTGGGTGTTTTAGTCCTCTTATGGAGAACAAAAAAACTGGTATGACAGTCAGAACTCTCATCAACAGCATTGTCATTGAAATTTAGTGGCGCCTGGGTGGCTCAGTCCTTAAGCGTCTGCCTTAGGCTCAGGTCATGGTCCCAGGGTCCTGGGATAGAGCCCCGCATCGGGCTCCTTGCTCGGCAGGAAAGCCTGCTTCTCCCTCTCCCACTCCCCCTGCTTGTGTTCCCTCTCTCGCTGTGCCTCTCTCTGTCAAATAAATAAAATCTTTTTAAAAAAAAGAAATTTAATGAGATACTTATTTATGTGATTTTTTAAAATGTTTTTCTCTCCTGCTAGACTATAAGTTTTATGAGGGCAAGAACCATGTTTTTCCTGCTCACCATATAACCAGGATATGTGATATGCAGTGTCTAGCATATCCTCAACATTCTTGCATTCATTTATTCACTCACTTTATTTGTAAATATTTATAAAAGAACAAATAAGTGAATCAGTCTTATAATGACTTTTTCTTTTTTTGAATAGCTGATTTTGCAGCTTATATTTCCTCATAACTGTTATATATCCTTATAGATGGACTTGACAGTTATTAGTCTTACCAGTGACTTATCCTGTATCAATATCCATTTGCTCTTGTTGCCATGAATGCATGCACTTCAGTTGTGAGTCTCAACTGCACTTCTGAAGGGAATTACTACAATTTTGTCTGAAAGTTCTTAAGAGTGGCTATGTATTCTGGTATGGTCTTAAGTAATGTTGAAATTAGAGGTTCAGGAACTGACATAGTGACCTTTTAGTTCCAAATTGAAACGTTTGCTATCAACAAATGTGTTCAGGAATGATTTGCCAATTGGTTTGAATATTCTTATTGTATTAATTTGTCTGACAGTCCTAGGGGAAAAGTCATATTAAAGTGCTAATAAATGTCTTTTTTAAGATCCTAAATCATTCTATAAGACCAATCTATCAAAACATTATCTAAGTTATAAGGAATCAAAGGATTCAAACTTAAAAGAATTACAAATGGCAATTCATCAAAAAATGGAAACAAGGAAAATCTCTAGATACCCTAATTTCTTTATTAATTAAGAGGAATACAGTACTAAACCTTTAGAAACTAACATCAATGGAAGAGGTTATAGAAAAATAACAAATAGACCCCCAAAAGTGTTCACTAAGATATTTAAGAGAACTATAATGGGTTCCTGGCTGGCTCAGTTGGTAGAGCATGTGGCTCTTGATCTCGGGGTCATGAGTTCAAACCCCATGCTGGGCGTAGGTATTAGTTAAAATTTTCTTTAAAAAAGTTGCTTAATGAAGCTATAAAAACATTCTTTCCTCATGGCCAAAGATTATTCTAGTCTGTAAATTTATTTTCTAAAATGCTATGGAATTGTCAATGGGGATGATGATGAGGAAACCACTGGGAAAAAATGGTGTTTTTCTGGAAACCCTTATATTTAAAACTCCAACATCCCCTAAATGTATTTCCCACAGAGAAGCAACATTTTTAAAAGATTTATTTATTTATTTTAGAGAGAAAGAGAGTGGGGGGGGAGGGGCAGAGGGAGAGGGAGAGAGAATCCCAAGCAGACTCGATGCCAAACGTGGAGCCTGATGCAGAGCTCGATTCCATGACCCTGAGATCATGACCCAGGCTGAAATCAAGAGTCACTGAGCACCCAGGTGCCCCTAGAGAAGGAATTTTTAATACCTACTGCTTCATTATGAGGTCCAGCCAGTCTACCATCCTGGGTAAAATAATGAAGATTTTTGTCTATGTAGATATAGCCCAGCTGGTATATAGGGAGGCAAATTACTCAGAAGAAAAGGCCTCCTTGTGAGTCCTGTAAACTCACAGATTAACTTTTGTGTTAACTGAGGAACTGAAGCCTGGATTCTACATGACCCACAACTAGAAGAGTGTACTGTAATTTCTAAGTCTGTGAAAGGTCCAGATCTATTTTATTCTTACAATTTTTTTTTAGAGACCAAAGAACTATTTTTCTTTCAATTTTCAGTTTTGGAATTTTGTTTTAATCACTTCCCCAACCTAGTCTGTAAAAATTTTACACTCTTTTGCAACCATAGAATTTATTTGCTTAAGGTATCTAGGAGTAAGTGTTCTACCTGTCCATAAGTAACAAGATAATAATGTGTACAAGTGATAATATTATTCTCCCTTTTGCACATTCACAAATTATAGGAGTGTAGGCTTAAACAGAGCTCGGGGCTAAGGTAATTGTTTCCTTGGAATTACAGAGTTGGCCTAATTGGGAGTTTGTAGACCAGAGTTCTACTCTTCTCAATGCTGCTCTGCAGGTGCATGATGAGAGGGTGGTAAACACTGTGGATATAGGCTTGGCCCCAACTCTGTGCCTTCTTTCTAGACCCACATCCTTTTGCTTAAGCAAAAGGCCATGGTTATGTATGCCCTCATATCACTAAGTCCTAGAATGGCCTCCAGGAGAGAAGAGAAAATACTGTTTATCAGCACTAATCCATTGCAATAAGCCATTGCAATATACATTGTTTAATTTAGTCTTTCAATAAAGCTAAGAGGTAGATATATGATTGTCTCCATTTTCCCTAGGAGGAAATGGTATTCTGTGGAAACACGGTAGCCCTCCCTAATGCTTGACAAGGAGGGTAATGCATCTCTGTCCCATATTTATTGCTTCTACCTTTGGTAAGAATGTCTTTAGTAATAATATGTTATTGCAACTAAATCTTTTTCATTATGAGAGTCCTGAACATGATACCTTTTTATGTTAGTTTACATGCAGATTGAAAATTGTCAGTTCTGTGTTATATTTCTTAGTCTTTTATTTGTAGGAATCAGGACAATGTTGGTATCAAAATAATCTTTTTTTACACATAAAAAATTCTATTACTATATCATATCATATTTTACTTAATCCAAGAAATATTTGTTCTTTAATCAAAGTAGTTCTTGGTAATTCTAGTCTAGAAATATTGTGTGTGTATGTCTGTGTGTGTGTGTCTGTGTATGTATGTGAGTGTGCAATGGTCTAGAATGTATGTCCTTCCCCCGCAAATTCATATGTTGAAATCCTAACGCCCAATGTGATAGAATTAGGAAGTACAGCCTTTGAGAGTTGATTAGGTCATGAGGGTAGAGTCCTCAAGAATGGATTATCTTTATAAAAGAGAGGCTAGAGAACGCCTTTGTTCCTTCCATGAGGAGGACACAGGGAAAAGAACCAGGAACCAGGCTCTCACCAGACACCAAGTCTGCTAGTGCCTCGATCTTGGACTTCCCAAGCCTCCAGAACTGTGAGAAACAAATGTTTTGTGTTTGAGCCACCCAACCTACGGTATTCTGTTACAGTGGCCCAGATGGACTAAGATAGTATGTGTGTGTGTGTGTGTGCGCGCGCACACACACACACATACACTTTGGTGATTTATGATAAATTCCAAATAGATGTACTTTGTCCAGTGTTTTCTCTGGTTTCCATTTTTTTCCAGTTATGGTTGCTCCACATAGTCCCATAGCTCTGTTGTAAGAGTTATTAGAGAATACAGCCCTATCCCTGAAAGGAAAAGAAATGCAATTCCTTCTTTTGGTGCCCGCCATTCCCCGACATTCTAACACTCACTGATGAGGACTTGCTGAGATACTTGATATCTCGGACTTCAGTTTATCACTAATATTGCAGAATATGTCACAATAGGAAGGCTTCAGTGGTTCACAGTCAGTGCCAGAGTCCTCATTAAGAAAGGGTTTCTCTGACTCAGCCAGAGATGGAGTACATTTCTTGCTCGGACTGTTCTAGTGTCATTTTAAAACATTGGATTTATAAAAGCAGTTTCCTATTAAAAGGGAAAAAGAAAAAGAAATTCTAAAAGTACTCTTATAAAAAATATTCTTTTGGGCACCTGGGTGGCTCAGATGGTTAAGCATCTGCCTTCGGCTCAGGTCATGATCCCGAGGTCCTGGGATTGAGCCCCGCATCGGGCTCCCTGCTCCTTGGGAGCCTGCTTCTCCCTCTGCTTCTCTCTCTCTCTCTCTCTCTCCCCCCCCATCTCTCATGAATAAATAAATAAAATCTTTAAAAAAAATATTCTTTTGACAAGATATATATATACAAATTTATTTTCAGGGAAGATTTCATCTTTTCATACACTTTTACAAACATTTAAAGAAAGATTATAAAGAAAAGTTTTCTATCTTCTTTGTATGCTGCAGAATAACACCAAGAACAAGTTTTTGTTTGGCTTTATTTGGTTCCCAGGAATATATGACTTACGTTCATAAGGAGAATACCTCCATGTTGTAAGGTAGTGAAAATAATAAAATTATTTCTATAGAATGGGTGCTAATATATATGTATATATATATATGTAGCAGTTGGATGTTTTTAAGCAAGTTTTTTTTTTTGTATTTTGGAGATAAGAGGATTTCCAATTAGTTAATAGAGAGAAACTCACATTAAACTCACATTACTTGGGGCACCTGGGTGGCTCAGTCGTTAAGTGTCTGCCTTCAGCTCAGTTCATGATCCCAGGGTCCTGGGATCGAGCACCGCATCCGGCTCTCTGCTCAATGGGAAGCCTGCTTCTCCCTCTCCCACTCCCCCTGCTTGTGTTCCCTCTCTCGCTGTCTCTCTCTGTCAAATAAATAAAAAAATCTTTTTAAAAAAACCTCACATTACTTTATATCCAACTAATAATAGTCAATTCATAATAAGTGCATAATAGTTGTATAGTGCTTCCTAGGTGCCAGGTGCTGTTCTAAAAACTTTATAGATGTTGGCTTTTTAAAAATCTTTCCCATAGTTCTAGGAGGTGTGCATTATTGTTATTCCAGTTTTATGTATGAGAAAACTTTCCTACCAGTGGCCAGTTACTTGCCCAGTCTCACACTGTAGTGGAGCTGGATTTGGATGCAGGCAGTCTTGCTGTATAATTTGTGCTCTGAACCACTAGACCATACTGCCTTGTTCCAACTTGACCATGAGTAGTATTTAAAAACTTCGCTACGAAGTTGTAGATCTACTTCTTAGGACATTTTAATCTGTAAATAAAGGTACTATTTTCTTGTCTCACCCTGGTTTTTAACTGCCTTTTCATTTTAAGGCCTTTCAATTCAGCCTGTGTCCACAAAGATGCCAGTAGTTTGGGACTAGGAAGGATGACTCCTCTCATAGTAGGTGCTTAATAAATGTCTCTTAAATGAATTTAAATGCAGTTATCAGTCTTAGGGAAAGGCCATGGTTTCCTCTTGCCTATACCAACAACTCCAAATGGAACTGGACATATACAGGTCAACATACAACATACAAAGGATACCTACTTGTTTTCTCTTTGCCTCACACTCTCCTTTCTTCTGGTAGCAGAATCCATCTTTTCCATGGAGATGCCATTCCATGTGTGGCCGTGGGGCTGCTCCCCCTGACATTTGCTTGACCACTGCACAGGCACATGACCCCGGCCTCGTCTTAGCTAATAAGAACACTCCTTCCCCTGGTCACAGTGATTGGCGCAGGGCTGTGCATATGCTCCAAGCACGATAGAGCCTCACCGATTGTCTCTCAGCTTCAAATCCACCACCCTTCTTTGCCTTGCTTTGTGATCTTGCAGATGGGCCCTGTAAACATATCTCTTTCACCCGCTAGCTAGTGGAATGTTAAAGTGCATTAGCAGAGGGCAATGGAGTGACCCTGCGAGGCAATAGCAGCTGGAAGGCAAGTCCCTTCCAGGTTCTGGTCCTCCATTATTACTGATATTCAAGGTGGAAGCCTAGTGGCTACACAGGGGAGTTCTAGCTAAACCTTCAGGCCATGCTCTTCCCATCAGCAGCCGCCCATACCCTCTGGCAGCAGTGGATTGCTTGTACAGACCAGTTGCAGCCTGTCCACACCCTCCAACGACGGAGGTGCTTCCGGAGACCGGCCTCCGGCACCCTGTGGCAAGTCTCTTGTACCACCAGTAAGTTTCTGGTTCCTGTGTTAGCCATGCCCCCTTCAAAAGGCCTGAATCTCATTCTTGATGGGGAGGGGACTGCTTTAGTCCTTAGTATTTTATTGTTTACCTGTCCTTACTCTAAAGTTTGTAACTGCTGTTTTGTACCTGTTCCCTGTTTAAGGAACCTGTGTGGTTTCCATCTCCAGACTAGATTCAACAGTTTCCTCTGAAATTTATATAGAGATTCTGAAAAGAAAAAAAAAAAAAGATGGTTTCTCTCTCCTCTTATTGGATCAAGCGCTATAAGCATAAAGTAAGCTGGAGCTGTTTGAGGCCATTGTCCCCAAATACAGAGAGGCTATTTTCAGTTAAAAAAAAAAAAAGATGAGGTCATAGAGATAAATAGATATGAGAGACAAGGGAAAGTGGAGAACAGCCATGACTGAAGACGGTTTTCTAGTCATATTACCACTAAATTCCCTTTTTTTCTTAAGCAAGTTCAAGTTGGATTTCTGTCTTTTTGAAATTGAAAGAGCACTAACCAGAATATAAAGTAGCTTTGCCACAAAAGAAATATTATTCACTTTTCATTTTTGATTTTAATAGTATCTTTAATTTTTAAAAGGATCATTTATTTATTTAACTTTTATTCACAATCTCCTGAGGGCAATCTCTAGTGGCCCTCCTTCGCTGGAGGGGGATTGGGGCAATGCATTGTAGTACCCACTGCAGGGGTGCCCAGCTGAGTCCGAGGAATCTAAAGAGGACCTCCGGGACAAAGTGATCACAAAGCTGATGCCCAAGGATGTGTTACAGTTGTCCAACTTCAATAAAGTTAAAGAGTCAAAGAAGGACTATATGAACCTCATCATTCAACAAACACTTATGGAGTCTCCTTATTATTTACCAAGTACTGTGGTGGATGCAGGGACACAAAACTAAATAAACTTCCCTACTTTTAAGGAGATTATATGAACAGTGTGTTTTATTTTCTGTATTCTGACACATTGTTATCCGGAGCCTTGCTGACCCTGGAGGGGTCATAACCCCATCACCTTCCTTATCAGGCCACCTGTTGTAATCCACCCAGGGCCAAGTGCCAGGCATCTGGGGACAGCTCCTCAGCCCCAGAGCCCACTGTAATTAATCAAACTAGCCAATCCCCAACCCGCTTACCCTGCCTCACCCATTTCTCCCCATGCAAACCGCAGTCAAGACTCTTGCCCATGCATCCTCCTTCTTCCGCTGCCTCCTGACAGACCCCGGGGCTTCTCTGTGCATCTCCCTGGGGTGTGGCACGCATGGCCCCTCCTCTTGGCATCTGTGAATATAACAATTGTTTCCTGATCTGTCAGCCTTACTGAACTTCCAATGTTCCATTTCTAAACTCTATTTTAAAACAAAGACGGTATTAGGGGAACTTTAAAATTTTTTTTATATTCCCAACCAATCTAAAGTTCCTTGAAAACAGAGCCCACACCCACCTTATTCACGGTTGTATCCTCATCCATAACTCTCAGTTACTACTATAATTGTCCTATGTGGATTGCCAAGCATTGTTCAACAAGTGTCACTCATATTCATTGTTTCTCTCTGATTTCTACCACCTCCACTCCACTTCAGGCTCTTATAACAGCTAACTAGGCACTCCGCTGGTCCCTGCCTTCATCTTTTCTTCTTTCAGGTTTTTGTTCATGGTCAGTGCAAATGGCACCAGAGCCACCAAGCCTCTCCTGACCTTCTCAACTAGGTGTAAGCTTCGATTCCTTTAACTGCCATGCTGATTTGTTTCAACCTTTCATTGCCCACTCTACCTCTTGTTCTAGTTATCTGTCCTTTTATTTTATCTCTCTATCAGATTTTAAGCCCCTTGAAGGAAAGAACCATATTTTACACAGCTTTATATTCTTAGCTCCAGTACAGTGCCTGGTAGGAGGTATTTCACAACTGTTTGTTGAATGATAGAAAAATACTGGATTATAAACTCTTTGAGGACAGGGAACATTTTTACTTCTCTGTATGTCATGGAATGCCTAGAATAAGATCTTATCTATAGATGATCTATAAATATTTAGTGAATTGAGTAAGCTTATAATGTAGGTGCAATAATTAGTGTTAATAATCCCATTTGACAGATAAAGAAACTGAAGCTCAGAGAAATTCATGCTTTTCCCAAGGTTACAAGTCAGTACGCAGTAGTATAGCTGGATTAGAACCCAGGTATTTGCCACCTGCTCCAGAGTATACCTTTCCCCCCACCTGAAAGTAGAACATTCCTATGAAAACTTTTATAAGCCAAAATGGTGAGAAGCAATGAGACAGTTTTTAATTCATATGGAAAAAGTTTTGAGCATTCTCAGACCCCAAAAATAACCTCTCTTAGGAATTCTTATATTTTAGGACACATGTTGCTGGCAGATACACAAAATAAATCGAGATAAAGCACAGATGCTCCCAGGCATAGTCCAAAACCATCGCAGCTTGAAGCTGAGATGTTGAGTGTACTTCCTGGGGAAGGAGCTTGGTGGTTCCGCTTTTGCTGCTTGGGATGTGAGTTGCCCCTGTAATGGCTTGCTGCAAAAAATGCTGAATGCTATTTTTCTTTTGCCCCCTTTGCATAAAAGGTCTTTCACCCCCTTTGCATAAAAGTGAAAATGGTCTTTGGCTTTCTCTCAGTTAACAAAAACAGGCAATAATGTAGGTCTTTCATAAAAAGCAAAGTGGCTTAATACAAACTTTTGATAAGCAGGGGATACTTGAATTTCCCATTACCCACCATCACAATAATAGGTGGCATAACTGAGTGTTTCTCATTGGCTAGGAACATAAGGATGTCATTGAGAAGTTTGTCACAGGGCAAGATCTTGTTCTCTATTATACACATGGTTGTAGACTGAATGCTTATGTCCCAAATTCATATGTTAAATCCTCGCTCCCAATCTGATGGTATTTGGAGGTGGGGTGTTTGGGGGTATTTAGGTCATGAGGGTAGAGCCCTCATGATGGGAATAATGCCCGTATAAGAGGAGGTTATAGAGATAGTTTACTCTCTTTCGTCCATGTGAGGATACAAAGAGAAGTCTATAGTCTGCAACCCAGCAGAGGGCTCTCACCAGAACCTGACCACACTGGCATTCTGAGCTCACACTTCCGGCCTCCAGAACTGCGCAGAATAAGTGATTGTTGATAGACCACCCAGTTTATAGTAATTTGTTACAGTGGCCCAATGACAAAGACATATGTTTTTGAGACCCTCTTGATTTTCAGAATAGAAATGTATCATGATCTTTGTCAACAACAGAGACTTGTATATGTCTCCTGTATTGATTTAATAAAAGGTGAAGATTTAGAATATCATTGCTGCCTAAGATGAGGAATTGGCAAGTATGAGGAATTTAGCATTCTTTTCTTGAGAATGACACATCATAAGTTGATTTGAATCTCTTTGATTTCCCAGAATTTTCACTGATTAATAATTTCCATGATTAATACAGCTAGGCTGGCTTATTCCACACACACCTCCCCCCTACCTTGGCAATATCTCATGAGCTATTGATAAATTATTAAGCTCTGATGCAAACCCAAGTGCCAGGATTAACCATAAAATTGTGTATTCATCAGGGTCTAGTCAAGAGGCTGAAAAACACAACAGTAATTTTGACAGAGAAGATTTAATATGAAGAACTGTTGACTAGGTAAGAAGAATCTTTAACTGAAAAGCTAAAAGAAGCTCTGTGTCCTGGATGTAGCAGCTGCAGAAAGCAACCACCACCCTCTGGGACTGGGGAAGCAAAGGAAGGAGGTTGAAATTATTAAAACTTAGAAACTTATAGAAGAGGCCCCATGCAACTGATAATCATGTCTCTGAGGAGGAGCGCTGTTTGGCCGGTGTCTTGAAAAATGTACTCGGGATTGTTTTTAATCAGGTAAGGTAAAGCACACAGACACAGACATGACTTTCGTGAAGGAAGAAGTTCATATTCACAGACCTCTGGAAAAAGGAGACATAGCATTCCATGCAGGACAACATGGGAAGCACCAGGGTGGGTCAGGAGGTGGAAGGCGGAGGAGAAAGCATGGGTATAAGCCTTTGCTGTGGTATCTTCAGGAAAGGCAAGGCAGGGCATGTTATTAGGATCAGACAGTTTGAATCGTTTCTATGGCCTCTGGGCTGTGGGAAGTGGTTTCTAGCTATCAAGTACCTGGTCCTGGAGTGATTTAGGGCAGGGGGAGTATTGGCTTGGTGAATGAAAGTTTGATAAAGAAAGTGATTGGGGTGTGGGCTTTGAGTTGGTTGGTTTGCATATAAGGGCATGCTCAGGGATGAGTTGTTTGCTATCTTTTAAAAAATTAGCTAACCTGGGGGAACCTGGCTGGCTCAGTTGGTGGAACATGCGACTGTTCATCTCAGGGTTGTGAGTTTGAGCCCCATGTTGGATGTAGAGATTCCTTAAAAATAAAATTAAAAAAAAAATTGAAAAGAGTCCTTAGAAATCAGCTAACCCTAGGAGGGAAGTTTGCAAGGTCCCCACAATGTCAAAACATTATAAAATAGAGAAAAGAGAAACCATGATTAATACAGCTAGGCTGGTGTTTTTGAGTTCTGAGGGTTACCAGCTGCTTCCCCAGGCCTTTCTTCCCATAGATTAAACTTCTTTCCTCCTCCAAGCTCAGACAGGGTAACGAACATCTAGCTTTCAAAGGGAAAGGAGTTTCTGGCCCTTGTCGCTGAACTTAACAACAATCCAAAGAGCTTACCCTAGCCTAGATATTCTAGATATTTTAGAGGAATGTACACATTCATTTCCTCACTTCACTTGAAGACCTTAAAGGCTCTAGGTTCATTAATAAGTATCAAATATCTGCTGATAGCAGAGAAGTTTAACTGCTTTTAAAGTGGAGAGAAAAGTGAGGCCTGAGATGAGCATTACCACCACCTTCTACTTCTTCTGTTTCCTCCTGTATGTCTCCTCTCCCTGTTGCCAGGACTTAGGAGACCTCAGTAAAAAAGTGTTCATCTAAATAATTGCCAGCTGCATTTGTGAAAGGATATTTTTAGTTTGTAAGAGTTTTATTCCTCCAAAAATTAAGCTTTTATGATATGAGTGGGATAGAAAACAGAACCCTAGACAAAGTGTGCATGAGAATGTTTTATTTGGGAAATGCAATCCCAGGGCACCCAGAGTGAGGGGGAAAGGAGTGTGAGGCAGAGATGGAGGGTGGAACATTACTGCACTGGACAAAGCTTCAAAAGAAAACACAGCTTCTGCTTGGTCAAATAGGATGTCTCCAGATAGGATTTAGGGAACCACTGTACACTGAGGCAATTCATTGTAGGAAAGAAAGAAAATGAATTTATCACTTGGTTCCTTCCTGCCTTATGACTCTCATTGGTAAAAAGTTTGCCCCATTTTTGTTGTGTTAATTGACCCCTTTGGACAGCTGATGGGAACTCATATTCCATGCTTTGCAGCACAGAGTTTCTCTTTGGATCTGCTAAGACTGGATTTGGAATTGGAGCCACCATGGCTGCTGCCATTCTCAGCATGATGGAGGCCATGCCAGCTCCAGTCTCCCCCTTGGAAGAAGGAGAACTTCAGCAGTGTGAGGAAGAGAGGCAGTGGGGGAGGTAGCCAGAACTTTCCACTGAGTAAGTGGCAAGTGGCAAAGAACTAATGTGAGGATGAGCATAAATTAGATCTGGTACAGAGAGTATTGGGTAAAGAGTAAATCGGAGATTGGAAATATTTGTAAGTACAAATGAATATCATTGAAGAAATGGAAAGTTCCAGAAGGATATGTCTGGAATATGGATTTATAGATCATGGGAGTCAGAGATCTCTGTCAACACATGGAACCAGAGTGTGTATGAGGTGCAGCCCTGTGTTAGGAGAAAGGAGACCTGGTCCCACTTCCCTGTCTCTCCTTAGCTGTGGCATTTTGACATAGTTTTGGATTAGTTTCTTCATCTCTCTGAGCCTCTGTTCCTTTATTTAAGAAATGGAAAAGAATGAAAGCTGATGTTTTTCCATGCTAAGATATACGTTTCAAAGAAACAATTTTCAGGAGTAATATACATGTACAGTCTTCTCAGATTTCACTATATAAAAATGAAGAATTATAGTCAAGAACATCAGCAGACAGAAACTCATTTTCAACTTAATATATACACTAGTGGATCTGACAATGAGCTACTGTACTGGGCAGTCAGCCAATCTGAAGTCTAGGCCTGACTGTCAGCAGCCAGCCATATGATTCCATGTAAGTCAGTCAATGTCTGTCTCTGCCCTTCATCAAAGCAGAAATTCTGGTCTCCTGTCACCTTGGTTAGAATCCCAGTGTGAGCACTGACCAAGTGTGTGATCCTGGTCACATAACTTGAAGTCTCTAATTCTCTTTCCTTATCTGTCTAGAGGGGTTGCTGTGAGCAAATGCACATGAAATGTCTGACCCAAGTGCGCACTCAAGTGATTAGTATTGCCTCAGTTGTAAAAAGGGGTAGTCAGACCTATAGATCCCTGGGACCCGTTCCAGCTTTAACATTCCATGATCCCATGCTCTGATTCATTACTTAGTTATTACCATGCTTAATGAGCATGTATTATGTATGTAGTCCTGTGCTGCTTTGACCTCAGGAAGCACACAACCTGGTTGAGACTGTCACATAGATTAGAATCCATACATAGTAATCTGCACTATTGTACTAGAGAGTGCTATCTTAAAAGCATAATAAATCTCATTTAGAGTTCTAAGATTGATGACTTGTCAAGCACATTATTCTGGGAAAAAGCACTTTGTCAGTGTTGAAGAATATGCTTATGACAGGTCCTTATAGTTCTTTAAAAAATTATTTTATAGATGCCCAGTGTATGTTCAACTGATAACTAATGGAGTATTAGTGGAAGAAGTATCCACACAGGGTTTTATTCTAAAGTCTGAAGCATGGTAAATTATATATCATTGCTTAGTCTAACTGCTCTTTATAACGATATCATATTTCTAAAGGAAAAAAATAACATTAAAATTAATATTAAATTGGTGACTTGCATTGAATTGAAATGGAAATGCTTTCTGTTGCCATAAAGGTTACCATGGTTAGGCTTTTAGACTCAATACAAAATACTGCACACAAGAAATAAAGGACAGTGTCTTCTTCATCAATAGCAAAGACTCTCCAATTATTCAAGGAATGACATTATGTGCATGCCTCAAAAATTCCTTTCACTTTGAATTATGAAGATAGAGAAGAAAATTGGGAAAAGTATGGTTACTTCAGAAGTGTGTTTGGACTAGAAAAAAGTTCATTTTTAACAAATAGTGCTAGGCAAAATGGAAAAATCTGTAGTATTATTAGGCATTTAATAAAACATGAAGAAAAGTAATTTAAGAAGGCTTAAGGCAGGACTCCCAGAAGTTTATTTTAGGACATTCAGGAAGATGCTATCATGGGGTGAAATATGTTGTGGTAAGATGCTGAACTTTGATTTAGAACACGTTCATTCAACTTCTTAATCTGCTACTTACTGTTTTAGATTACCTTGGCCAATGGTCCTACCCACTTTATGATTCGGTTATCTATAAAATTGAGAGACTTAAATAAAATTATTTCAAACTTATTTTGATTGTTATTTGTTTATAGTGTTATCAAAATTTCACATGCACATAATTTAATGAGATAAGTTTAACAAGCTTGTTTGACAACCAGCGTCCCATTCCCTACCATTTTCCTATGATCAGAGGAAAACACTTCCAACTCTCAGAGTTGTTACTTTTAATATTTGTCTCTGTATCTCTAAGTTATATGCTTGAATTGCCAGTTTTAAAAATTGTGGTAAAATATACATAACATGAAATTTGCCACTTTAACCATTTTAAGTATTCAGTGAAGTGGAATTAAAGATATTCATATTGGGCGCCTGGGTGGCTCAGTAGGTTAAGCGTCTGCCTTCGGCTCAGGTCATGATCCTGGGTCCTGGGATCAAGCCCTGCGATGGGCTCTCTGCTTGGCGGGGAGCCTGCTTCTCCTTCTCCCTCTGCTGCTGCTCCCCCTGCTTGTGCACTGTCTCTCTGTCAAATAAATAAATAAAATCTTTTATTCATATTGATATTCATATTGTTGTGGAATTGTCATCACAACCCATCTCCAGAATTTTTTCATCATCCCAAACTGAAACTCTGTGGCTCATTAACAATAACTCCTTATTACCACCTATCCCCAGATCTTGGTAACCTCCCTTCCACTTTCTGTCTTTAGGTATTTGACTACTCTAGGTGCGTCATGTAAGTGGAATCATACAATATATTTGTCCTTTTTGTCTGGCTTACTTCACTTAGTATCATGTCCTCAAGGTTCATCCATGGTGGAGCATGTGTCGGAATTTCCTTCCTTTTTAAGGCTGAATAATACTCCATTGCATGCACATACAACATTTTTTTTGTCATTTATCCATCAACAGGCATTCGGGTTGCTTTTATATTTTGGCTATTATAAATAAAGTTGCTATGAACATGGGTGTACAAATATCTGTTGGAGTCCTTGCTTTCAATTCTTTTGGATATATACCCAGAGGTAGAATTGCTGGATCATATAGTAACTCTGTGTCTACCTTTTTTTTTTTAAGATTTTATTCATTTATTTGAGAAAGAGAGAGAACACAAGCGGGAGGAGGAGCAGAGGGAGAGGGAGAAGCAAACTCTGTGCTAAGCATGGAGCCTGATGTGGGGCTTGATCCCACGATCCTGAGATTATGACCTGAGCCAAAATCAGGAGTCGGATGCTTAACTGACTGAGCCCCCAGGTGCCCCATGGTAACTCTGTGTCTACTTTTTTGAGGAATTGTGAGACTATTTTCCATAGTGACTGCACCATTTAAAATTTCTGCCAGGAATGCACAAGGGTTCTGATTTCTCTACCTCCTCACTAGTACTTGTTGCCATTATTATTATTATTATTATTATTATTATTTGGAATACTTTGTGAATTTGTGTATTGTCATGTTTGGAGGGGCCGTGCTGATCTTCCCTATATTTAAATTTAAACACTTTTAACATATGTGTTGCTGAAATGAGCACTCTATGTGTTTTTGCTTTTTATACTTTGTGGAAGATTTCTTTAATTTTATCTTCCAATTCTTCTATTGAGTTTTAATTTATGCTCTTACACATGTAGTTTCCAAGAACTTTTGGTTTTCTGAATGTTCTTTTTTAAAAACACCTTATTCTTTTTTTTAAAGGACTGCTTTTTTTCAAAGATTTTATTTTTTAAGGCAATTTTAGGTCTATGACAAAATGGAGAGGGAGGTACAGAGATTTCCCATATAACTCCTGCTCCCACACCTGCACAGTTTTTCTCATTATCAACACCACTCACCACAATGGTGCCCTTTTTTTTTAAATTTTTTTACCAAGGATGAACCTACATTGACACATCATAATCACCAAAAGTCCATAGTTTACCTTAGAATTCAGTCTTGGTGCTGTGTATTCTATGGGTCTGAACAGATATATAACATGTATCCATCACTGTAATATCATACACAGTATTTTCACTATCCTAAAAATTCTCTGTAGTCTGCCTATTCCTCTCCCCACCCACCCCAACCTCCACCCACCCCAAACCACTGATTTTTTAATTGTCTCCTTATTTTTACCTTTTCCAGAATGTCAAGTCATTGGAATCATACAGTACGTAGCCTTCTTAGATTGGCTTCTTTCACTTAGTAATGTGCATTTAATATTCCTCCATGTCTTTTCATGGTTTGATAGCTCATTTCTTTTTAGCATTGAATAATATTCCATTGTCTGGATGTACCAGAGTTTATTTACCCACTCACCTACTGAAAGACATCTTGGTTGCTTCCAGGTTTTAGCAGTATGAATAAAACTGCTATACTCATCTTTTGTGCAGGTTTTTGTGTGGACATAAGTTTTCAACCCCTTTGCTTAAATACTAAGGAGCACAATTGCTGGATTATATAGTGAAAGTATGTTTAGTTTTATAAGAAACTGCTGAACTGTCTTCAAAAGTGACCGTACCATTGAGAATTCCCACCTGCAATGTATGAGGGTTCCTGTTGCTCCACATTCTTGTCAGCATTTGGTGTTGTCAGTGTTCTGGATTTTGGCCATTCTCATAGGTTTGCAGTAGTATCTTGTTTTAATTTACATTTCCCTGATGACATATGATGTGGAGCATCTTTTCATGTGCTTATTTGTGATCTACATATCTTCTTTGGTGAAGTGTCTGTTATGGTCTTTGGCCTATTTTATAATTGAGGTTTTTTTCCTAAAGATTTTATTTATTTATTTATTTACTTACTTACTTACTTATTTATCTATCTATCTGAGAGAGAGAGAGAGAATACGGGCAGGGGGAGAGGGGCAGAGGTAGGAGAAGGGTGAGAAGCAAACTCCCCACTGAGCAGGGAGCCCGACACAGGGCTTGATCCCAGGACCCTGGGATCATGACCTGAGCCGAAGGCAGACACTTAACCAACTGAGCCACCCAGGTGCCCCAAGTTTTTGTTTTCTTATTGTTGAGTTTTAAGAGTGTTTTTAAAAAAGTGTTTTGTATAACAGTTCCTTATAAGATGTGTCTTTTGCAGATTATCTTCTCCCAGTCTGTGTCTTGTCTTTTTGTTCTCTTGATATGTCTTTCACAGAGCAGAAGTTTTTAATTTTAATGAAGCCTAGCTTATCAATTATTTCTTTCATGGATTGTGTCTTTGGTGTTATACCTAAAAAGGCCTCTACTTGCCCAAGGTCATCTGGATTTTCTGCTATGTTATCTTCTAGGACTTTCATAGTTTTGTCTTTTACATTTAGACCTATGATCCACTTTGAATTAATTTTTGTGAAGGGTATATATAAGTCTCCATCTAGATTCATTTTTTTTTGCCTGTGAGTGTCCAGTTGTTCTAGCACTATTTGTTGAAGGGACTATCTTTGCTTCTTTGTCAAAAATCGGTTGACTACATTTATGGAGGTCTATTTCTGAGTTGTCTATTTTGTTCCATTGATATATCTGTTTATTCTTTTGCCAATACCCATTATCTTGATTACTATAACTTTATACTAAGTTTTGAAGTGGAATAGTGTCTTGTTCTTTCTGTATGGGTAAAATAACTTTCTTATTTGAGCACATTAACAATAATTATTTAAGGCATTATTTTGCCTACATGGACTCTGCTTCTCCAAGTTGTCTCCTTTTTGTTTTCATCTGACTTTTATGATACAGGGCTTTCTTTCAGGTATCTGGTGGTCCTTGACCATCTGCTCATATTTGAGAGCCCTGAACTGATTGGAATCTCTGGGCTTTTGACAATGGAATTCACTGAAGGGTGATTTGGCAGGGAAATTTTGTCGGTATCTTTAGATATATTGATCTGGATTACTCATGTTCCCTAAAGAAGTATTTTCTAATTCCCTGCTTGAAAGATATAGCCCTGGTTCTGTTCATTCCAGAGCTCACTAAAAAAAGAGATTGGACAGGGTTTTGTTTTTTTTTTTTTTACAATATTCAGTATATAAATATCCTGTTAATATTTCTAGTTTTGGTACAATACTTCTGTCCTTATCTGTGCCTAATGTCACCTCATTCAGAAACTCTGCTTTCTATCTTCAGAGAGTAAACTTCCAGTATTTGGATGGAGTGGTGGAGAAACATTTGATCTGCTGCACAGAGTGGGAGAAAGTGATCTGAGGATCTAACTGCTTCTGAAACAGGCAATACTCAGTCCTTCGATAGCCCAATGTTTGCCCCCACTTTCAGAGGCAGCTGGTGTCGCCAATTCTAGATCTTTCTGGGATTCTGTAGTGGAACTGGGATGTTGCTTCTGTGCTTTTCCTTTGCAGGCTTAGTAGTTAGGTCTAGATCAGCTCTTGGAATCAATTATCACTCATTCACTG
Organism: Callorhinus ursinus; assembly: GCF_003265705.2. Classification (NCBI taxonomy): domain Eukaryota; kingdom Metazoa; phylum Chordata; class Mammalia; order Carnivora; family Otariidae; genus Callorhinus; species Callorhinus ursinus. The sequence continues at coordinate 43,960,294 of NW_027397066.1, read as the reverse complement.
TTCTCCAGCTCCTTATGTCTTGTTGTGGTGTTTCCTCTCTTATTCTTTTTATCTGTGTATCTTAAAACAACCTTTTTACCATTTTTATAGAAATTCCAAGAAGCAAAATTAGATATGTGTGTGATTAATCTTCTCTTTTCTTTTAGAATGCTAATGCATTTTCCACTTCTAATAGTTTGTCTAAGATGGATGATAAATTATAAAAAAAAAATCTAATCTCAATGATCTAAGGCTGTGTTGTGTAAGATATGCATTTTCCTGACCATTGAGGCTTTTTATATGAGCTGCTCATTTGCTTGGCTCAACTCACTACTGTCTTGGTAGGTGGGGGCAGAAAATGTGATGAAATTCTCAACAAATTGTTTTACAACTTTTCTTGTCTTTTCTGGTAAAAAGGATGCAGGAAGGAAAATGTTAAGAGTCATGGCTAAAAGTGGGGGTTTGTTGTTTTACATTATTTATGGTCTCTTAGCCCCCAACTGGTTTCACTATTTTAATGTTCTAAAATCACATTGTTTTCCGGGCGCCTGGGTGGCTTAGTCGTTAAGCGTCTGCCTTCAGCTCAGGTCATGATCTCAGGGTCCTGGGATTGAGCCCCGCATTGGGCTCCCTGCTCGGCGGGAAGCCTGCTTCTCCCTCTCCCACTCCCCCTGCTTGTGTTCCCTCTCTCACTGTCTCTGTCAAATAAATAAATAAAACCTTTAAAAAATAATAAAATCACATTGTTTTCAATAAAAAAATAGGGAAAGGTGTTGTTTCAAAATGCTCAAAATACTTTCATGTCTATCCTATGATGTATTAATTATGCATGTTCAGATAAAGAAACTGAGGAATGAAAGACCAAATAATCTCCATTAAGTATATATAGCTAATGAGGATTTTGGGGGGGTCAGGAAAATCATAGTTTTCTTCTCCTCTCTCCACTTGGTGGTGATGAGAAGGTGTCCACTCTTTGGAGATGAGTTCAGTCTAGGATGGATACTTTAGGGCAGAACTGTTACCATTTATAACGACTATTATGAGCATCTACTAATTGCCTGGCTACATGCAAATGCTTCACATGCATTATTTCAGTAATCTTTATAGTGATTCTCCTTCTCTACGGATAGGAAACTGACACCCAAACAGGTTAAGAAACTTGCTAAAGTGCACACAACTTAGGAATGCAGGAACTGGGGTTGGAACCAGGTTCTTGAACTTGAAAGCTCAGGCTCTTTACAGGGGCAGCCTCCTTTTGGACACAGGTTAGTAGTTTAGTCTGGTGGTGAAATAGGGGGAAATAGGCAGTTACAATACTGTGTTAGGTGCTGTGGTGGAGGTCTGGTGTGGTTATAAGAACCTCTGGAGTGGAGCCCAGGAAACTACATGGAGAAAATCACCTAATCAGAGACACGATAGAACAGTAGGAGCCAGCCAGGGGAAAAAAAGGGCCAGAGAGCATTTCAGGCTGAGCGACCACAGAAGCATTCCTATACCTAGAGGAAATCAGTATTTTAACAAGAGCCATTGGGAAGGAGATGCGGCAGGAGACGGAGAAGCAGGGAGGGTAAAAAGAGGAGAGGCTAAAGAAGAAAGTGGAAGGACTGAGGCCAACTAGAAAAAGCCTTTAAAATCTAATGAGAGGTTAGGAGTTTATCCTAGGCCAATGAAGAACAATTCCTGACACAGGGCTCATAAAAACCTGTCCATTCTTAGGTGTTTAGAGCACTAGAAGCATCTTTTGTTTTTTTGAGGTGACCCTGAGTAGGCTCTTAGATGGCTCCTGGATGGGGGCTGGTCCCCAGAAAAACCAAGCCATAATTAGAAGCTTGGAATTTTCAGGCCTTACCCCCATGTCTCCAGAGAGGGGAGAGGGACAGAAATGGGAGTTGATAATCGATTGTGCCTACATGAGGAAGCTTCCATAAAAATGCCAATAGCATGGGGTTTGGACAGCTTCCAGAGAAGGTGATGCACCCCAACTCCAAGGGAACAGAATCTGCTGTGGTCAGCACCCTTCCAGACCTCCCCCCCCACCCCCGTACTTCTTCATCTGGCTGTTTATCTGTATCCTTTATCATATCCTTTAGTAAATGTAAAAGTAAATAAGTTTCCCCCTGAATTCTGTGAGTTGTTCTAGCAAATAATCAAATCCAAGGGCAAGAATATCATGGGAAACTCCAGTTTGCAGCCAGATTGGACAGATGTTGTTGATAACCTACTATTTGCAATTGGCATCTGAAGTAGGGTGGGAGTAGTCTTGTAGAACCAAGCCCTTCACCTGTGGGATCTGACGCCGTGTCCACATAGTGTTCAAATCCAGTTAAATTGTAGGTCTCTCAGCTGGCATCACAGAGAATTGTTTGATGTGGAGAGAAACTTCCATACATTTGGTGACCAGAAATGAAGTGTTTTGTGTGAGTCCCAAAGGAGAAGCACAGGAGAAAGACACGGGAAGAGAACTGATAGGTTTTTCCAATTCACTGTGTTTCTCTCCTAGGGCCCTTCACATTTGGAAGGTTTTCCAAAAGATAACTTACCTCTTCATGAAGCTTTAAACTTGCTACACTTTTCTGCCAAGAGAACATACAAAGGCAACCTCCTTCTACATTTATATTTCCTCCCAGTCACGCACATTGCCATCGCGATTCCCTACAGTTCTGGCATGATTCCATTTAGAGGCCTCTCTAACGGAACACCCCGTGAACACTGCGGAGGACCAGCTCATTATGCGACCCTTGCTAGATGGCATTGTAAGTACTTAAAAATAATCAAAGCGTATTTAGCTTCGTTTCCCATGAAATGAAAAGCAAATGGGTTTATTTTGTTGTTAAGTCGCCCCCATCAAAACTATAAGCAATAGCTTATAAATCAGCCTAGGACAAGAACTTCCAGGCCCCTTTGAGCCATCAGTACCATTCATCCTGGAGCCAAAGTAGAGACGCTGGCTTGCACCGCCCACTTCCCTAAAGTTCTGCTTGTGGTTTTTTATCCCCCACCATTTCAGCGTTTTCCATAAGGGCCAGATGCGAGATTCAGACTTCTCCAGTAAAGGAGGTTGACGTGGGGCGGGTCCGCGGTGCTCTCCTGACGTGGGCTTGTGAGGCGGGGCGGGGGCGGGGCTCCACGAGGAGCGTAGGCCGGGGGCGTGTCCTAGAGCCCGACCCTGTGCGCAGCCGGCCAGGCGAGCCACTCGTGCTTAAGAGAAGCACCCGCGTACACAACGGCGCTTCTTAAACTTGCACCTAAGGGCACCTCCCCGCTGGTCGCCACCCTGAGGATCTCCCTCACTCCCGCTAAATTTATTTTAGAGTCACATTATTTTAAGAACGAATGTAAATATTAGATCTACCGCCACAGCTTATCCTTAGTAGTTTCCAAATAAAAATAAAGGTTCAAATACCCCCACCTCCATGCACGCTACATTGCCACGCTGGCACCTCCCTCACCATCCCCGGCTAACTGGTGGGCTTCCTAAGCTGAGGAGCCTAGAAGGGAGGAAACCCAAAGCGTTGCTCAGTCCGAGGGGCGGGGCCGAAGGCAGGTCGTCCCGGCGCCCCGCCCCCGTCCCGCCTTCCCCCAGGGCCTCGTGGGAGGTAGCGGAGCCCCCTGCATCCTTGGAGAGGGCGAGCCTGGAGGCTCCCGGGTGGCAATGGCCGGGTCCCAAACCTGCGGGGGCGAGGGGAAGGCTCCGGCGGGCGGGCCGGCGGGACCCTAGCACTCCTCTGCGGACTGATCCGGCTCACGAAAAGGTAACAGCGGCCCAGGCGCCCACCCGCCCCGGCCAGGGCCACCTCTCTCGTGGGGGCTCCTCTTGGTGTGCGGGTTCCGAAAGCCAGCGGGACCGCGGGGCTCCTTCGCCAGGACCGGGAGTGAAGCAGCCATCGCGGGAAAGCCCGCCCCCTCCTCGAATTTGCTGGCATTCCTAGACCGGAAAATCGCTGCCATCTCTCTGCTGGAACCGTGTCTACTCGCCACTGACCCCATCCCACCGTCTTTAGTCAGCTATGACTAAGAGGTCAATTTGGTTTCCAAAACTAGGAGATAGAAGAGGAGGAAGAGTCTAAATTTTCTATATTTGCCTCTGGAGAATGCAGGAATCAGAGATTTGGCCCCTGGGGCTGATTTTAAGTGTCCCTCCAAGTATGGGGTGTAGCTTTGTGGGAACTCTTGAGGAAGACTCTGGTCTTGTGATTGGGGTCACACAGCATAGGTGAGAGAGGGGTTTTATTTTTGGTTTTGGTTTTTCTGTCAGGAGCTAGGTGAAGAATCCATCTAGTGAGGGTCTGCCGCAGAAGCAAATCTCAGCCAATGTGGAGATAGTACCCACTCTTGTTTTATTCAGCTACCCTTTCCTTTAAAAAAAAAATGAAGTATAATTAACACATAGTGTTATATTACTTTCAGGTGCACAGTATACTAATTCAACTATTCTGTACATCACTCAGTGCTCATCCAGGTAAGTGTACTCTTAACCCCCTTTATCTATTTCACCCATACCCACTCCTACCCTCCCCTCTGGCAACCCCAAGTTTTTCTCTGTATTTAAGAGCCTGTTTTTTTTTGTCTTCTTTGTTTTATTTCTTAAATTCCACATATGAGTGAAATCATATGGTATTTGTCTTTCTCTGTCTCACTTATTTCATTTAGCATTATATGCTCTAGGTCCATCCATGTTGTTGCAAAAGGCAAGATCTCATTTTTTGTGGCTGAGTATTATTCCATTGTATAGATATACCACTTCTTTATTCATCCATGGATGAACACTTGGTTTGCTTCCATATCTTAGCTATTGTAAATAATGCTGCAATAAACATAGAGGTGCATATAACTTTTGGAATTAGTGGTTTTTTCCTTTGGGTAAATACCCAGTAGTGGGATTACTGGATCGTATGGTAATTCTATTTTTAAGTGTTTGGTTTTTGAGGAACTTCCATACTGTTTTCTACAATGGCTGCACCAACTTGCATTCCCACCAATAGTGCACAAGCGTTGCTTTTCCTCCACATTCTTGCTGACACTTGTTTTTTCTTGTCTTTTTGATTCTAGCCATTGTGACAGGTGTAAGGTGATAGCTTAGTATGGTTTTATTTTCATTTCCCTGATGATGTTGACCATCTTTTCATGTGTCTGTTGGCCATCTGTATATCTTCTTTGGAAAAATATCTATTCAGCTCCTCTGCCCATTCTTAAAATCAGATTTTTTTTTTTTTTGGTGTTGAGTTGTGTAAGTTCTTTATGTATTTTTGATATTGACTGCTTATCAGGCATATCATTTGCAAATATCTTCTCCCATTCAGTAGATTGCCTTTTTGATGGTTGATGGTTTACTTTTCTATGTGAAAGCTTTCTATTTTGATGTAACCCAATAGTTTATGTTTGCTTTTGTTTCCCTTGCCTGAGACGATATACCTAGAAAAATGTTTCTATAGCTGACATCAAAGAAATGACTGCCTATGCCTTTTTCTAGGAGTTTTATGGATTCAGGCCTCACATTTAGGTCTCTAATCCATTTTGAGTTCATTTTTGTATATGGTGTAAGAAAGTGGTCGAGTTTTATTCTTTTACATATAACCATCCAGTTATCCCAACACCATTTGTTGAACAGACTGTCTTTTTCCTATTGTATAGTCTTGCCTCCTTTGTCATGGATTAATAGGCCATATAAGTGTGGGTTTAATTCTGGGCTCTCTATTGTGTTCCATTGTTCTGTGTGTCTAGTTTTGTGCCAGGACCATACTGTTTTGATTACTACAGCTTTGTAGTATAGTTTGAAATCTGGGATTGTGATACCTTCAGCTTTGCTCTTTCTCAAATTGCTTTGGCTATTCAAGGTCTTTTGTGGTTCCATACAAATTTTAGGATTATTTGCTCTGATCCTGTGAAAATGCTGTTGGCATTTTGATAGGGGTTTCATTAAATCTCTAGATTGCTTTGAGTAGTATGAACAATATTTGTTCTCTCAGTCCATTTGTTTGTGTCATCTTCAATTTCTTTCATCAGCATTTTATAGTTTTTGGAGTATAAGTCTTTCACCTCATTTGATTAAGTTTTTTCCTAGATATTTTGTTCTTTTGGGGGAAACTGTAAATGGGATTGTTTTCTAAATTTCTTTTTCTGCTACTTTCTGCTATATTAGTGTATGGAAATGCAACAGATTTCTGTATATTAGTTTTGTGTCCTATAACTTTACTGAGTTTATCAGTTCTAATAGTTTTTTGGTGGAGTCTTTAGGGTTTTCTCATATAGCATCATGTTATCTGCAAATAGTGAATTTTACTTATTTCTTACCAACTTATTACCATTTATTTCTTTTTCTTGTCTGATTGCTACAGGTAGGCTTTCCAGTGTGATGTTGAATAAAAGTGGTGAAAGTAGACCTCCTTGTCTTTTTCCTGATCTTAGAGGAAAAGCTCTCTCTTTTTCACACCCATCCCTATTCTTTAATGACAAACACAGAAAAGGTTACCCTTAGTTGATTTTGAACTTGGAGAAAATGTCAGATAAAAATAATGTACACATTTATCTAGGCAGTCACCTAGATGTGGAATCTTTTGGTTGCCCTTAATTAATGTTTGAATAGAAATCTCACTCGTGGACACCTGAATAGCACTTGGGCAATGAGACACCTGGTACGGGTGCTTCTGAGGACACAATAACAGCAACAACAGTAACATAACATTTATTGAGCATTTACAATGTGCCGTGCATGATTATAAGTGAATTACATATAATATATAATATAAAGTGCTATTCTGAATGCTTTCATCCATTATTACTTAGTTTTGACAAGCATATGAAAGAGCTGCTATCATTAGTCCCACTTTATGGAGGAAAACTGAAACAGTTTTTTAGGTAGGTAGGTGCCCCCATTCTCCCAGTGCTGTGAATATAGGCTGCCAACAGCTCACAGCTATACCTTCTCTCAAGAATTGCCTGTTAGGGGCGCCTGAGTGGCTCAGTTGTTAAGCGTCTGCCTTCGGCTCAGGTCATGATTCCAGGGTCCTTGGATCGAGCCCCGCATCAGGCTCCCTGCTTTGTAGGAAGCCTGCTTCTCCCTCTCCCATTCCCCCTGCTTGTGTTCCCTCTCTTGCTGTGTCTCTCTGTCAAATAAATAAATAAAATCTAAAAAAAAAAAAAAAAAAAAGAATTGCCTGTTGATTGAAGCTGCCCTGCCAAGAAATGCCCAAGAGGTTATACCCCAAGACTCTCAGGTGTGGCCTATAGCTAAAGGATGACAGATATTGGAGTACCTCCTGCCTTAAAGAGGAATCCTTTTGCCATGTCATTTCTGCTCTGCAGCTCCCTGTGGGGTGGACTGCTGCTGGACCCACATCTTTCCCTTGCTTCTTCCCTTTTCCTTGTTCTGCTTACCCAACTTAAGAGTTTTCACCTGAGAACCTCAAATCACTTGCTCTCAGGCTGTTTCTGTGAAACCCAGCCTAACACAACTACTTTGCTACACTGGGTTGTGAAATTTTCAGAGTTTTATTCTTTATTCACTAGAGAAATGTTTTTCTCTAGAAAGATGGACAATCCACTGGTTTCAAACATGTATCAGATGACCTTCTCTTTTGATTAATGTAAAGAAATATATTATGGAAGCTTTGCTGCTAAAATAGTGCTTCATTTGTGTAAAGGAAATGATAGAATGATTTCCCTGAGATGCTGTTTGGCCAAGAATACTTTATTCCTATCAGGGATGCAGATAGCCAGAGTAGGTGATTAGATAAGTGTTTGTTCATTGGTTTCATGATTGAGGAAAAGGATTATGAGAAGGAAACATGTTAATTTTGTTTTTAACAGCTTTGTAGAAGTATAGTTGACATAATGAAAGTGTACATTTGGTAAGTTGATCCATTATATACCCATAAACCATCATCACAGTCAAAATAATGAAAATATCCATTACTCCTCAAAGTTTCCTCAGCCCCTTTGTAATACCTCCTATCCCGCCCCTACGCAATCACTGATCTGCTTCTGTTATAGCAATATAGGGTTGACAAAGACCTTAGAAGCCATGCATTTCAGTCACTGAGTCGTTGAGCTTGCCCGGGCGTGAGGCATATGAGGATTTCCATGGGATAAGACCACGAGGGAGGTTGAAATAACTGGGTCCAGGCTGCCCTCTGCTCTTGGGAAAGGGAACAGATACAAAGTACAAAGCTGGACTCTGATGACAACTTTGGCATCATACTCCAAAGTGTGAGGTGAATGAAGATGAGATTCAAGTAAACTTCAGGATTGGGGCAATCTGGGGTTTTGTTTCAGGTTAAAGGAGGCCTTGGGATAGTGATGTCATCCTTGTAATGCCCAACCAAAATAAAAACGTACAAATAAAACTCACCACCAAAGCCTGGAACTCCAAGGATGTCACTGGAAAGGGAATCTCCTGGTAGGTGGGGCAGCTGATTTTTGTCCTTAAGTTCATCATCCTCTTGGTTCTCTTCTTGGTCATTCCTGACTGTCGGAGACACACCTTCCCATCGTAACTCTTCAGCCTAAGTTTGCTACCTTGTGGTGTAGTTAGACGTGGTTAGAATATTTGGAGGCACGGCTGAAGGCTCTGGCAAAAGCAACCCAGAGAGAACACAATGAGAGCAATAGTTTTAGATGATCTGGCATTCAAAACATAGTTTTGTCATCTTTGCTTTATGCTCCTGCTCAGCTTCTACACTGTCTCCCATGCCTAGAAATCTCCTTCATCAATTCCTTGAGATCCAAGCCAGACCCAATTCACAGGTATCTTTCTCCTCTTACTTCTTTGCTACTGTCTGGAGGATTCTTAGGGTTCAACAATTGATGCTTAGCTTCATCTGGCCCCTGATCTCAATGGTCTAGACCCTTTCTGCCCAATAGAAATATAACACAAGCCGCAAATGGGCGCCACTTATATATTTCAAATTTTCTAGTAGACACACTTAAAAAGGGGAGAAAAGAAATAGGTAAATTATTTTTAATAACGTATTTTCAACCCTGTATCTCTAAAATGTGATCATTTCAACAGGTAATCTATATACAAATTATTGATGATATATTTTATTTTATTTTTTATTTTTATTATTTTTTAAAGATTTTATTTATTTGACAGAGAGATAGTAAGAGCAGGAACACAAGCAGGGGGAGTGGGAGAGGGAGAAGCAGGCTTCCCACTGAGCAGGGAGCCTAATGCGGGGCTCGATCCCAGGACCCTAGGATCATGACCTGAGCTGAAGGCAGACGCTTAAGGATGGAACTACCCAGGCGCCCCTGATGATGTATTTTACATTCTGTTTTATACTAAGTCTTTGAATTCCAGTGGGTATTTTACACTTATAGCACACCTCAATTTGGACTAGCCCTATTTACATTTTGGACCGTGCCAGTCTGGATATAGCATCATGGCCTGCATCCAAAATTAACTAAGTGTTCTGGGGAATAGAGGAGGAATATGAGTTTTATTCTGGACACACTGACTTGGGGGTAAGCATTCCTGTGAACAGTGACAGTAGGCTTTTGGAAATGCAGTTCTAGAGCAGCAAGACAGGGCATGTTCCAACTTCCTTTGTCAGAGCAACATGTACCCCCTTCACAGTAAGTTACCCATTTTATGTTATTTTTTTTATTATGTTGTTAATCACCATACATTACATCATTAGTTTTTGATGTAGTGTTCCATGATTCATTGTTTGCGTAAAACACCCAGTGCTCCATTCAATACGTGCCCTCGTTAATACCCATCACCAGGCTAACCCATCCCCTCACCCCCCTACCTCTAGAACCCTCAGTTTGTTTCTCAGAGTCCATCGTCTCTCATGGTTCGTCTCCCCCTCTGATTTCCCCCCTTTCATTTTTCCCTTCCTGCTATCTTTTTTTTTTTTTTTTTAACATATAATGTATTATTTGTTTCAAAGGTACAGGTCTGTGATTCAACAGTCTTACAGATTTCACAGCGCTCACCATAGCACATGCCCTCCCCAATGTCTATCACCCAGCCACCCCATCTCTCCCACCCCCCACCACTCCAGCAAC
>NW_027397066.1:43949950-43950204 GCF_003265705.2 Callorhinus ursinus | reverse complement strand
ATTGACTTATTTCGCTCAGCATAATACCGTCCAGTTCCATCCACGTCGTTGCAAATGGCAAGATTTCATTCCCTTTGATGGCTGCATAATATTCCACTGTGTATATATACCACATCTTCTTTATCCACTCATCTGTTGATGAACATCTTGGCTCTTTACATAGTTTGACTATTGTGGACATTGCTGCTATAAACATCGGGGTGCACATACCCCTTCGGATCCTTACATTTGTATCTTTGGGGTAAATACCCAGT
>NW_027397066.1:43947121-43949850 GCF_003265705.2 Callorhinus ursinus | reverse complement strand
AAAAATGTCTGTTCATGTCTTCTGCTCATTTCTTGATTGGATCATTTCTTCTTTGGGTGTTGAGTTTGATAAGTTCTTTATAGATTTTGGAGACTAGTCCTTTATCTGATATGTCATTTACAAATATCTTCTCCCATTCTGTCAGTGTCTTTTGGTTTTGTTGACTGTTTCTTTTGCTGTAGAAATGCTTTTTATCTTGATGAAGTCCCAATAGTTCATTTTCGCCCTTGCTTCCCTTGCCTTTGGCGATGTTTCTAGGAAGAAGTTGCTGTGGCTGAGGTGGAAGAGGTTGCTGCCTGTGTTCCCCTCTAAGATTTTGATGGACTCCTGTCTGACATTGAGGTCTTTCAACCATTTGGAGTCTATTTTTGTATGTGGTGTAAGGAAATGGTCCAGTTTCATTCTTCTGTATGTGGCTGTCCAATTTTCCCAACACCATATGTTGAAGAGACTGTCTTTTTTCCATTGGACATTCTTTCCTGCTTTGTCGAAGATTACTTGACCATAGGGTTGAGGGTCCATTTCTGGGCTCTCTATTGTGTTCCATTGATCTATGTTTCTGTTTTTGTGCCAGTACCATACTGTCTTGATGATGACAGCTTTGTAATAGAGCTGGAAGTCCGGCATTGTGATGCCACCAGCTTTGCTTTTCTTTTTCAATATTCCTCTGGCTATTCGGGGTCTCTTCTGGTTCCATACAAATTTTAGGATTATTTGTTCCATTTCTTTGAAAAAAGTGGATGGTATTTTGATGGGGATTGCATTAAATGTGTAGATTGCTCTAAGTAGCATTGACATCTTCACAATGTTTGTCTTCCAATCCATGAGCATGGAACGTTTTTCCATTTCTTTGTGTCTTCTTCAATTTCTTTCATGAGTATTTTATAGTTTTCTGAGTACAGATTCTTTGCCTCTTTGGTTAAATTTATTCCTAGGTATCTTATGGTTTTGGGTGCAATTGTAAATGAGATCAACTCCTTGATTTGTCTCTCTTCTGTCTTGTTGTTGGTGTATAGGAATGCCACTGATTTCTGTGCATTGATTTTCTATCCTGCCACTTTACTGAATTCCTGTATGAGTTCTAGCAGTTTTGGGGTGGAGTCTTTTGGATTTTCCACATACAGTATCATATCATCTGCAAAGAGTGAGAGTTTGACTTCCTCCTTGCCGATTTGGATGCCTTTGATTTCTTTTTGTTGTGTGATTGCTCTGCCTAGGACTTCTAATACTATGTTGAATAGCAGTGGTGATAGTGGACATCCCTGCCGCGTTCCTGACCTTAGGGGAAAAGCTCTCAGCTTTTCCCCATTGAGAATGATATTCGCTGTAGGTTTTTCATAGATGGCTTTTATGATATTGAGGTATGTACCCTCTATCTCTATACTCTGAAGAGTTTTGATCAAGAAAGGATGCTGTACTTTGTCAAATGCTTTTTCTGCATCTATTGAGAGGATCATATGTTTCTTGTTCTTTCTTTTGTTAATGTATTGTATCATGTTGATTGATTTGTGGATGTTGAACCACCCTTGCGGCCCAGGGATAAATCCCACTTGGTTGTGGTGAATAATCCTTTTATTGTACTGTTGGATCCTATTGGCTAGTATTTTGGTGAGAATTTTTGCATCCATGTTCATCAAGGATATTGGTCTGTAATCCTCCTTTTTGATGGGGTCTTTGTCTGGTTTTGGGATCAAGGTAATGGTGGCCTCATAAAATGAGTTTGGAAGTTTTCCTTCCATTTCTATTTTTTGGAACAGTTTCAGGAAAATAGGTATCAATTCTTCTTGAAATGTTTGGTAGAATTCCCCTGGGAAGCCATCTGGCCCTGGGCTTTTGTTTTTTGGGAGATTTTTGATGACTGCTTCAATTTCTTTAGTGGTTATAGGTCTGTTCAGGTTTTCTATTTCTTCCTGGTTCAATTTGGTAGTTGATACATCTCTAGGAATGCACCCATTTCTTCCAGGTTATCTAATTTGCTGGCATAGAGTTTCTCATAATATGTTCTTATAATTTTTTGTATTTCTTTGGTGTTGGTTGTGATCTCTCCTCTTTCATTCATGACTTTGTTGATTTGCGTCATTTTTCTTTCCTTTTTGATAAGTCTGGCCAGGGGTTTATCAATCTTGTTAATTCTCTCAAAGAACCATCTCCTAGTTTCATTGATCTGTTCTACTGTTCTTTTGGTTTCTATTTCATTGATTTCTGCTCTGATCTTTATTATTTCTCTTTTTCTGCTGGGTTTTGGCTTCATTTGCTGTTTTTACTCTAGCTCTTTTAGGTGTAGGGTTAGGTTGTGTATTTGAGACCTTTCTTGTTTCCTGAGAAAGGCTTGTATTGCTATATACTTTCCTCTTAGGACTGCCTTTGCTGCATCCCAAAGATTTTGAACAGTTGTGTTTTCATTTTCATTGGTTTCCATGTATTTTTTTTTTAAAGATTTTATTTATTTATTTGAGAGAGAGAGAATGAGAGACAGAGAGCACGAGAGGGAAGAGGGTCAGAGGGAGAAGCAGACTCCCTGCTGAGCAGGGAGCCTGAGGTGGGACTCGATCCCTGGACTCCAGGATCATGACCTGAGCCGAAGGCAGTCGCTTAACCAAGTGAACCACCCAGGCGCCCTCCATGTATTTTTTTAATTCTTCTTTAATTTCCTGGTTGACCCATTCATTCTTTAGTAGGATGCTCTTTAGCCTCCATGTATTTGAGTTCTTTCCGACTTTCCTCTTGTG
>NW_027397066.1:43933094-43937121 GCF_003265705.2 Callorhinus ursinus | reverse complement strand
CTGTATGAGTTCTAGCAGTTTTGGGGTGGAGTCTTTTGGATTTTCCACATACAGTATCATATCATCTGCAAAGAGTGAGAGTTTGACTTCCTCCTTGCCGATTTGGATGCCTTTGATTTCTTTTTGTTGTGTGATTGCTCTGCCTAGGACTTCTAATACTATGTTGAATAGCAGTGGTGATAGTGGACATCCCTGCCGCGTTCCTGACCTTAGGGGAAAAGCTCTCAGGTTTTCCCCATTGAGAATGATATTCGCTGTAGGTTTTTCATAGATGGCTTTTATGATATTGAGGTATGTACCCTCTATCTCTATACTCTGAAGAGTTTTGATCAAGAAAGGATGCTGTACTTTGTCAAATGCTTTTTCTGCATCTATTGAGAGGATCATATGTTTCTTGTTCTTTCTTTTGTTAATGTATTGTATCATGTTGATTGATTTGTGGATGTTGAACCACCCTTGCGGCCCAGGGATAAATCCCACTTGGTTGTGGTGAATAATCCTTTTATTGTACTGTTGGATCCTATTGGCTAGTATTTTGGTGAGAATTTTTGCATCCATGTTCATCAAGGATATTGGTCTGTAATCCTCCTTTTTGATGGGGTCTTTGTCTGGTTTTGGGATCAAGGTAATGGTGGCCTCATAAAATGAGTTTGGAAGTTTTCCTTCCATTTCTATTTTTTGGAACAGTTTCAGGAAAATAGGTATCAATTCTTCTTGAAATGTTTGGTAGAATTCCCCTGGGAAGCCATCTGGCCCTGGGCTTTTGTTTTTTGGGAGATTTTTGATGACTGCTTCAATTTCTTTAGTGGTTATAGGTCTGTTCAGGTTTTCTATTTCTTCCTGGTTCAATTTGGTAGTTGATACATCTCTAGGAATGCACCCATTTCTTCCAGGTTATCTAATTTGCTGGCATAGAGTTTCTCATAATATGTTCTTATAATTTTTTGTATTTCTTTGGTGTTGGTTGTGATCTCTCCTCTTTCATTCATGACTTTGTTGATTTGCGTCATTTTTCTTTCCTTTTTGATAAGTCTGGCCAGGGGTTTATCAATCTTGTTAATTCTCTCAAAGAACCATCTCCTAGTTTCATTGATCTGTTCTACTGTTCTTTTGGTTTCTATTTCATTGATTTCTGCTCTGATCTTTATTATTTCTCTTTTTCTGCTGGGTTTTGGCTTCATTTGCTGTTTTTACTCTAGCTCTTTTAGGTGTAGGGTTAGGTTGTGTATTTGAGACCTTTCTTGTTTCCTGAGAAAGGCTTGTATTGCTATATACTTTCCTCTTAGGACTGCCTTTGCTGCATCCCAAAGATTTTGAACAGTTGTGTTTTCATTTTCATTGGTTTCCATGTATTTTTTTTTTAAAGATTTTATTTATTTATTTGAGAGAGAGAGAATGAGAGACAGAGAGCACGAGAGGGAAGAGGGTCAGAGGGAGAAGCAGACTCCCTGCTGAGCAGGGAGCCTGAGGTGGGACTCGATCCCTGGACTCCAGGATCATGACCTGAGCCGAAGGCAGTCGCTTAACCAAGTGAACCACCCAGGCGCCCTCCATGTATTTTTTTAATTCTTCTTTAATTTCCTGGTTGACCCATTCATTCTTTAGTAGGATGCTCTTTAGCCTCCATGTATTTGAGTTCTTTCCGACTTTCCTCTTGTGATTGAGTTCTAGTTTCAAAGCACTGTGGTCTGAAAATATGCAGGGAATGATCCCAATCTTTTGGTACCGGTTGAGACCTGATTTGTGACCTAGGATGTGATCAATTCTGGAGAATGTTCCATGGGCACTAGAGAAGAATGTGTATTCCGTTGCTTTGGGATGGAATGTTCTGAATATGTCTGTGAAGTCCATTTGGTCCAGTGTGTCATTTAAAGTCTTTATTTCCTTGTTCATCTTTTGCTTAGATGATCTGTCCATTTCAGTCAGGGGGGTGTTAACGTCCCCCACTATTATTGTATTGTTGTCAATGTGTTTCTTTGCTTTTGTTATTAATTGGGTTATATAATTGGCTGCTCCCATGTTAGGGGCATAGATATTTACAATTGTTAGATTTTTTTGTTGGATAGACCCTTTAAGCAGGATATAGTGTCCTTCTTCATCTCTTATTACAGTCTTTGTTTTAAAATCTAATTTGTCTGATATGAGGATTGCCACCCCAGCTTTCTTTTGGTGTCCATTAGCATGGTAAATGGTTTTCCACTCCCTCACTTTCAATGTGGGGGTGTCTTTGGGTCTAAAATGAGTCTCTTGCAGACAGCATATTGATGGGTCTTGGTTTTTTAATCCAATCTGATAGCCTGTGTCTTTTGATTGGGGCATTTAGCCCATTTACATTCAGGGTAACTATTGAAAGATATGAATTTAGTGCCATTGTATTGCCTGTAAGGTCACTGTTCCTGTTTATTGTCTGTGTTCCTTTCTGATCTATGTTGCTTTTAGGCTCTCTCTTTGCTTAGAGGACCCCCTTCAATATTTCTTGTAGGGCTGGTTTTGTGTTTGCAAATTCCTTTAGTTTTTGTTTGTCCTGGAAGCTTTTTATCTCTCCTTCTATTTTCAATGACAGCCTAGCTGGAGATAGTATTCTTAGCTGCATATTTTTCTTGTTTAGTGCTCTAAAGATATCATACCATTCCTTTCTGGCCTGCCAGGTCTCTGTGGATAGGTCTGTTGCCAGTCTAATGTTTCTACCATTGTAGGTTACATATCTCTTCCCCTTTGCTGCTTTCAGGATTTTCTCTTTGTCTCTGGGACTCGTAAGTTTTACTATTAGATGTCGGGGTGTTGACATATTTTTATTGATTTTGAGAGGGTTTCTCTGTGCCTCCTGGATTTTGATGCCTGTTTCCTTCCCCACATTAGGGAAGTTCTCTGCTATAATTTGCTCCAGTATACCTTCTGCCCCTCTCCCTCTTTCTTCTTCTTCTGGGATCACAATTATTATAATGTTGTTTTGTCTTATCATATTGCTTATTTCTCGAATTCTGCCCTCGTGATCCTGTAGTTGTTTATCTCTCTTTTTCTCAGCCTCTTTATTTTCCAGTATTTGGTCTATATCACTGATTCTCTCTTCTGCCTCATTTATCCTAGCAGTTAGTGCCCCCATTTTTTATTGTACCTCATTAATAGCCTGTTTGATTTCGACTTGGTTAGATTTTAGTTCTTTTATTTCTCCAGAAAGGGTTTCTGTAATAACCTCCACGCTTTTTTGAAGCCCAGCTAGTATTTTAAAGTCATGATTCTGAACTCTAGGTCCGACATCGTACTAATGTCCGTATTGAGTAGTTCCCTGGCAGACGGTACTACCTCTTGTTCTTTTTGCTGAGGTGATTTTTTTCGTCTTGTCATTTTGTCCAGAGGAGAATAGATGAATGAGAGAACAAAATGCTAACAGGTTAACAACGTTTGCAGCAAATATACTCTAAACAAATCAGAAAAGACCTGAAACCAGGGGAAAAGAAAGGGAAAGAAAGAAAAAAGAAAGAGAAAAAAAAAGAAAGAAAAAGAAAAAGATAAAAACGGAACAATACAAAAAAAACAGAATATGATCAAATATGATCAGGCTAGTGCATAGATCAGTGCCACACACTAGATTTTGGGCATATTTTGGCCTGTTAGAAGAAAGTGCCTCCTAAAATTTTAAAGGAAGAAAGACTTATATATGTACAAAATAAGGGTTGATACAATGAAGGGATAGAAGATGACTGTAAAGATGAAAATTATAAAAGATTTTATAAAAGGAATTGATAAGATAAGAAGTTTGAAAAAAGAAAGAAGATTTAAAAAAGAAAAAGGGAGAGAATGTGATCAGGCAGGAGACTAGAATAAAGCCATACACTAGTGATTTAGGGTATATTTTGATCTGTTAGAAGAAACTATCTCAAAATTTTAAAGAGAGAACAACTTATATATATGCCAAAAATAAGGGTAACTACTATGAAAGGATAAAATATGACTCTAAAAATGAAGAATAAAAAAATTTTTTTTTAAAAAAGGGATTGATAAGATGTTGGTTGAAAAAGGGAAAAAG